>NW_017731713.1:1288972-1379481 GCF_001890085.2 Hipposideros armiger
TTAAAACAAGAAACCAGGTTGTATGGTTGTCGGTAAATATGCAGTTATATCAATGAATTTACCCACTAGGATTAAATGGAGCCAAATTTTCTAAAGTTTGGCATAAACAGGAACATGGTTTTCCATTATGATACTTACTTAATTTATTTGGGTTTGTTTCACTTGAATTCTGTTAAGAATTTTTATTACCTGAAGGATCAAACCAAACAAACAGAAGGACTGCTTTAAAAATAAAAGTGCACACAGTTTATAGAAACTCCAGATGTATACTATCAGATATTTTTTAACTTAAAAACTATTTTTAGAGCAATTTTAGGTTCACAGCAAAATTGAGCAGAAAGTACAGAGTTCCCATGTATTCCCTGTTGTATCACAGATTTTTAAGAATATTCTTTTAGAATTAAAAAGAGAGAAAACATAAATCATATTAAGCCAAGTCAGTTTGTGAGAAAGTGTTCATCATATTTTTACCACTCCTCTAATTCTTTATTAAAAAATTTTAACAAATTTTTTTGTGGTTTAATTGCTTAAAATTTCTGATGTGTAACATTCTAGTATGTTTTATCAATTTTGAATTAATATAAGCAGGACTGTAACAGCCAAAGTCTTTGCTAAATTTTATTTTAATATTAAGAGTACAATGGGTTTTCTATTGCCATTAGTCCTGAGGGCTTATTAAATAACCAATATTAATCCTTTATAAAAGCAATCTCATTTGTGAGGTATATATTTCTTGGCTGTGTGCAGTATTAGAAACCTAAGAGCATCTTTACAATATTAAATGAAATGTCATTTTGCAAATTAAAAAAGTATTCAAATATCCTTTTCCAAATTAATGCAATACATGTTCTTTTGATGAACATTAGATTTTACCGAGGCAAATATCTTTCAATGACTTTAGCTTTGCATTAAGATCTAGTCCTCAGAAGACTAGCCTAAGGGACGGTAAAAGAAGACGCATTGTTGTTTGGCAGCTAAATACCCAGTTTTGCTACAAGAACTCTTTCAGGCCAAGGTTGAGCATATTTTGTATTTGCTTCTGATAATCTCACGAACTAATTTAATAGCCTTGAACCAGGCCTATATTCTTTCCAGTAATTACTTGTAGAAGAAAAAAGCACCACTTAGTATTTTGAACGTTTGTAAATATGGCAATATGGTCTGACTGAGCAGTGCTAAGAAATGAGGCAGCCATCTTCAAGCCATTGGTCACTTCCAGCCTCCTGTGGCCTGGAAAATTGGGAAGCTTCAGGTATCAGGTATTCCTGCTAACAGCTCCAGTGGATTGTCTGTCCTGAGAAGCCATGCAGAGTCCACCTGGGGAATGTGGATTGGTTTTGGATGAGATTATTTTTATTGTCCGTTGTCCATCTCCTCTGGGTTTTCATTTTTTGTTGTTTTATAGTTTTCTATGTAAAAGAAAAACAAATGTGACATCCTTGCATTATTATGTTACGCATTTCCTTATGTTTTATATCTTAATGTTTATCTCTGGGTCATTTGGTCCTAATCTCCTGAGGGTGGGTAGCCTTAGACATGTTTCTTGACAGGCATTTCTCCCCTAGGAAGTGAGTTTTCTGTTATAAGAGATTGATCACACAGCCATTGTGGAGATGAGATGCAGTGATGCATGTGGAGCCTCTGCTGTCACCATTCAGTAGGTGTCCAGGATCCTGGGTTGCTTCCCCACCAAGCACCACCCACAGCCCCTGGGGGCGCTGTGTCTCAGACGTCTTGCATTCTCTAGAATTTACAACACTGTGGGCATAAATGGTTGTGTTAAAGACTTAAGTAATCAATCACAAGATGAGCGGTTCTTTATCCCCTATGATTTGCTTAGATTCCTATCTGAATATTATTTATCAAAATAAGTCCTTAAATATCATGAGACATCTTGCAAGTGTGAGGTAAAAACAGACTAAAGCTTAAATGCCTTTATGGGAAGAGAGTTTTAAGAACGCTGTTATAGAAAAGGAATGAAAAGGTTCCCCCCACCGCTTTAGGCCCTTTGTCATTTTTTATGTTGCATTTCAGAAAATTTCATGTAGCATACTATGAAAGAAAAACAATTCTTGTCTTTGTTGGTGTGTGGACAACTTCTACTCCTTGCCTATTTGGAGTCACTGGGTGAAATCTGGTCTTGCATATCTTGCCTGAAGGATTGCAGTGCCCTCCCTACTCAGTGGTCGCCCCACTTTCATGGTCTTACTACGTTAGTCCATCCTTCAATTGATTCAAGTGTTTCCCTAAAAAAACAAACTTGAGCATGTGGTTCCTGTTTCAAATACCTTTTGGCCCGTGTTGCCGCCAAAATGGTATCCAAACCTTAGACTCTGATATTGGAGGCCAGCACATTTCTCCGGTGTCATTTACTTCTGGACTCCCTTTTCCACTTGCCTCCGTTGCTCTGACCATGGTGGACTTCTGCCTCTTCTGCAAATATACTTTGCCCGTTCTTTATTCTCTCTTTGCACAGAAGAGTCCTTCATTTTGAAGTACCTGTGCAATCCATCCATCCATGCATCAATCCATGCATCCATCCATCCATCCATCCATCCATCAGTCCAGTATGGTCATGTTTGCCAGAGCTAGGCCAGGGACTGGGAGTAGAATGTTAAACAAGACAGATATTCTTCTTATATTTTAGAACTTCCACTCATTTCTTATGTGGCGTACTTTACTCATCCACTTAGACTTATCTCTAATGGTATTTCTACTTTGAGGTCTTTCCCAGTGCACCCAAGCAGATTTGTTCACTAGGTTGGTCCAGCCCTGTCTTCATTTCTATTAAGAGCATTTAACTTCTTCATCAAGATACTTATTGCCTACTATGTGCAGAATCTATACTAAAGCTTGGAATACTCTAGTGAACAAGACAAATAAAATTAGGCTCACAGCTTACATATGACATTGTAATCATCCAACTTCCACCCACATAAGAATGTGTGTTCTTACAGGACGTCATGTAATAGCTTTCTGTCTGCAGTACCAGCGATGCTAGAAATCATTTGCATGATACATATTTTTCTTTAAAGTATCATAAAAGTCCAAGGAGCAGTTTTCATAATTGAACTAAACTACATGTGTTTGTGTGAGAAATATAAACATATATAATGAACATACAGATTTTGCTTGTTTAGGAAGTAGAAAAACGCTAGATTTTCTATTAGTTTATAAACTGATTAAAGTGTCAAAGAAAGAGGGATGGGCAATTACTTATATTGATTCTTCTCAAGTGATTGCCGAGGCAATGTCAATCTGTATTTTTTTAATCCTTGTTGTGATTAAATGACAGCTCTTTGTATGATGAACTTTCCAGTCAGACACTCCTATTAATTAAAGATTTCACTTAAAATGTATATGAAGTATTTTAACTATCGAGGTTGATGTGGCAAAGAACTGGGATGCTTTAAGGACACAGGACTCAACATTCTGAGGAAGCGCGCCTTTCTGTGTTGATTACTTGGTCGTTCAAAAAGCTGATTAACTTCTCTGAGGCCTTGTAGCCCACCCTTCTTTGATACCATCCCTGTGATAAGACCACTGTGATGCAGCTATAATGACAAGAAGCGGTCTCCTCTCTTGCAGTTGGGGAGTTTGTCAGCGATGCTCTACTCGTTCCCGACAAGTGCAAATTCTTACACCAGGAGAGGATGGATGTTTGCGAAACCCACCTTCACTGGCACACCGTCGCCAAAGAGGTACCAGCCCATACATTCTTTCTTAGAGTGAAGATTTCCTAGGGACATGGGTAATTACATTTTAGAGGATATTTTGAGGCAACAGCTGTGTTGATAAATAATGTCTTTATTATTATTATTATTATTATTATTATTTAATAAAACGTATCCATGAGTATTTTAAGGAGTCAAAAATTTAAGTACTATTTAGTTAGATTTATTATGTGTCTATGCCATGTTTTATAAATTACAATAGAAACTATACTCTTTACTCTTTAAACTTTAGAATGTACTTTTTCTTCAAATTAGTTTTTATTTACCTATTGTTTTCTTTGCCACATACAAAGTTTTAATAATTTAACCTTTTTTTTCCTATTATCTACTGTGGAATACAGGAGGTAGAACAGGAAGTAACTTGTCCAATACCAACATGAAGTCTACAGTTAGTATTCAGTTTGTAAGTTAGGATATCTAATTTTGCGTTAACCAGATCATTTTTCCATAGTGGTGAGTAAGTGTCATCAGTCTAGCCTTCACTCACCCCTGATTTTAGCAACGCTGGTAAAAGACATAAGATAATTAGCGTAAAATGTCACTTTTTTATATTACCGCCTTCAAAATTTCTTTGTTCTTTGGATATATTATGAAGTTTTTCTAGTCAGTTTATATAAGTATAATATTTTGTGTGTGTGTGGTGACATTAATCTCCTAGAGTAAGGTTCCTTTATCTAGCACAGTGGTTCTCAAATGGGGTCAATTTTGCTACCCATCCCTCCCCAGGAACGTGTGACAATGTCTAGAGACATTTTTGGTTATCACAATTGGAAGGAGTGGTGCTCTTGGTATTTGGTGGCTAGAGGCTAGGGATTCAGCTTAATGTTCTTTAGTGAACAGGGACAGTCACCCTCACTGAAGAATTATGTTGTCCAAAATGTCAATACTACTATGGTTTAGAAACCCTGATCTAGCTCAATTTAAGTTGTATCATAGACTTCAAGCTGTTTGGCAAAAAACACCACTTAAGGTTTAGCATTAATTTTGCCTTTTATATAATAATATATTAATAAGTTGCTGTAAAACAAAATTTTCTTTATATAAAAATGTGTTTTGAAGGTTTAAGAGCTTATTGATTGTAAGAAAACATCCAGAATATTTAAAGCCTAGTTACCCATCTGATCACCTTATTTTTCATTTCTTCTTGAGTTTTCACAAAATAAACTTTTGTTACTTAGAAACAAAATGACTCTAATTCCTATGAGGTCAAAATACATTCTGTAATATCTTCATTGTTTACATATATGTGTTGAATTATTAATGTTTCCTCAGTCACTTTCAAAGCTTTATGTTAATCTAGATTTGTGCAAATTTAGCAAATCCCAGGAAAGCAAAAAGATATTGAATCAGAAATCTTTAATGACTATACTTTCTGATTTATAGTAGAGAATAATTTCTTCTCTTCCCACAACTGTTATTCTGGAAGTCAGCCAAGAGTTAGAATTTCTAGAACAAGTTAGGTCCAAGTGAGAGAAACTTCCATCTGTAATGGAGGTGGAAGTCAGCTGGCGAGATGCCAGGAGCCATCCATCACTGTTTCCTGATACACTAATGAAGCCAGAAAGCATCGATTCTCTGATATGTATTCACCAGTGCAGGCTTTTCCTATATCCTATTTCCCAATTAGCTTTCATTCCTATTATTTTTCTTAATTTCTGTAGTATGACAACATATCCTTATAAGTAATCACGTTAAGCGATAAGAATACTAAGTAGCCTGTGCTAAAGAAACCATTGTAACTTCCACTCAAAAAGGAAATGATTTTTTTCTATTGTAAAATTGGTTCTTGGTGTATTGGGTCTCTGTGTTGATTATGATATTCGAGATTTTCCTACAAAGAAGCACATGTCCTCTCCCATCCTCACTGTTTCCTCCTTACCTTGTCTAGACCTGTAGTGAGAAGAGCACCAACTTGCATGACTACGGCATGCTGCTGCCCTGTGGTATTGACAAGTTCCGAGGGGTGGAGTTTGTCTGTTGCCCGCTGGCCGAGGAAAGTGACAATATCGATTCAGCTGATGCTGAGGAGGATGACTCAGATGTCTGGTGGGGTGGAGCAGACACAGACTATGCAGATGGGAGGTAAGGTGGCCTTTGTGTTTGGGCCTTCACAGATACTGAAATACCCAGCACAGGGTTTTGGTTCTATAAATGTATCCTTCTCCTTCTCGTTAAACGGATCTTGGCCCACTCCTGCCAAAGTTTGCTTTTGTGGAAAAAAAAATCTAACCATGTACCCCTTTTATGGGGTTATGGCCTACTGTTTAATGTTAATAGAATTGATCAGCCATCTCTGAGTTAATTTTAATTAGTTTAATCTCGAGAGTTGGGATCAGAATTATGCTGATATCATAGTAGGTCATTGGTAATAATTCTACAGAGAATTGAAATCCAAGTGAGTGACATGGCATTCTGTTTTGATCTATAAGTTAGAAATATTTTTTAAACAGTATGTTGGGATTAGTTCATCAATCATTAGTTAAATCTGAAATTTTGTTAAGAAAGGGCTGGTTTTGGTTTTCTTTTTTTGTTTTTCTGGATATTTGGGGGGTGGGTTGTTTGTTAGTTTTGTTTTTGTTTTTGGCCTTTTATCACCTTTTCCATTGGAACGAAGTCAGAGGCATCTGTAAATGTTAGATAAAGTTTTTTAACTGTCTTTGATTTCATTATTGTTAAGAAATATATTTTCACCTCTTTTTTTTATCATAATTCTGTAATTTAGAGATTTTTATTTTTAATTAGAAGGCCAAACACCTATGTTCAGATAATAAAATAATAAAACCAGAATTTTGGGTTAGAAAGGCCATCTGTTTCAGTCATCAATTTCATGCTCTACCATCCCCCCAAAAGGTGGTGATGATAATATCACTTCTCTTCCTTCTGTGTTCTCTCAGATGTTCCCTAGTATTACAGATTTCCAAATAGAAGAGTAAATATGAATTGCAAGACTTACAGTTCTTATTATAAAATGTTCTGACCTTTATGTCATCGTGCACATATTTTTTATAATCTATTTTGTAGGATTTAAAAAATAATTCTATACAAATACAAATATAATTTACAAATATGAAGAATCTCGGTACATAGAGGAGCCTTAGTTGCCCTTCCTTGTCAGTTGATAATGCCAGGCTTCTCTTTAGTAGCTGTTGCTCAATTTTATCACAACTCTCTTTCTTTTTTTTTTAAGATTATTATTGGGGAATTGAAGGAGGGGAACAGTGCTGGGGAATTGGGGAAGGGGAACAGACAAGTTGCTGTCGTTTTGTTCTTCATCTAGTTGTGGAGGACGTTGTTTCACTGGCCCAAGTTGGCACCATCATTGCGCTCTTCCCAGGCAAGGCAGATCAGTCGCCGGCTTCTGGACGGCTGCTCACAGTGGCTGCTGGCCGCTCACGCTGGCTGCTGGCTACACATGGGAGCCCATGGCAACCCACTGCCACAGGGACTGCAGCCTACGCCGTCGCCGGCAACTCACCGCAGCCCAGCTCCAGGTTGAGCTGTTGTTCAGCATCTGAGCTGTAGAGGGCAGTGTCACTAGCCCTCATATGTGGGATCCGAATCGGGGCCCTCTGGCGTCCCAAGCCAGTTCTTAACCATCGCACCACTCGGCCGGCCCACAACCCTCTTTTTGTTAATTAAGCTCTTTTGTGTTCTTTACTAGGTTTAGAAAAATTGTGTTCAATGTAGCAGGACATAAAGCTGCATAAAACAGAGAAATAAATTATTAAAAACAAAGAAATAAGGAAAAGTCAGCTGTATGCTTACAGTTCTTTATGGTTATAAAAGTTTGAAAGTTAAATAGTGTAAGCCCTTCTCCTCCCAGGGGAGGAACCATTACTGAGAGCAGGATTTTCCGGTGGGAAAGCATCTGAGCTTTCCCCGATGGAATTAATTGGTTGTGGTCTGGGCCACGACTGGTCGGTCCCCTCACCTGTTTTATGTGCCAGAGGTAGGAAAGTCCATTGGTTTGGGTTTAATCGCCGCTTTGTCTAAAAGTTGGAGTTCTCTAGCTCTTATTGTTTTTGTAGCTTTTTTCATAGTCTTCCTCAGTCACATCTAGATTTGAAAGTTTCAGTGACTTCTTGAACGAATTCTTGTCACCTGGCCTCTTACTACATAACGCCAGTGTAACCAGTTTTACAAAAGGAAGTTTGAAGTTGGACAGCCATTTTCTCTGTTTCAAGTCTGTGGGAAACTTGTTCACTCCCCATTACTGAATTGACTATGTACTTAGCAAACAAACCAAAAATAGTGAGTAAACCAAGAAAGCCCTATGGCTGCTGTTAAAAATATGCAGAGCTGGCTAGCTGCATACTTGTAGCCCAGCCTGAGTCAAGTTTGGTGACCCGCCATTCGTGACCATTCATATACAAGGGACTTTGTCATTCAAAATGGGTATTTTTGCTTTATCCTGAGAGTGACAGGCTTTTACCAGGCCCTCTTTCTAATTTCATTTTTTAGGTCCTATAAAACCTTTTTTATTGGGAATAGATTTCAGTGTACGGTGATCTTTTTTTTCCTATGCCCCTTCCAACTTCCTGAGCTAATTGAAGGCGTTGCTAACATCCTATCTTGTGAAACTTTCTCAGTGGCTTTTTCCTTTTCTACACCCCTTCTTACCAGCTCTGGAAAGAGATCCACAGGGCTTCCAGTTCTAGCCGAGTCGCTCATTTATTTATTACTGTCATTCAGTAACTGCCTTCTTTGATATCTATCTCCGTTTGTACCACTGTCTGTCCTCTTTGTTATAGTCACCGAACTATAGGACACTAGTATGATATTCTTTAACACCGTTTTTTTTCTTTTCCTTTACTATATGACCTATTACTAGGGCAACTAGACACCTTATTATTCCAATCAGATTTCATACTAGGACCACAGTCACAAAGCAAAGGACCCACAAACTAGGTCATGTAGTCACACTACCTATTTCTGTCCTTAGTTATATCACTATCCAAGTTGATATCCAGTTGAAATGCTAGCCGTCGCCTTCCTCCTCAGCTTTGTGTAGATCCCGTTTCTGCTGTGTACTACGCAGTCAGCCCTTGGCCTCTGTAATCACTTAGGGTTTCAGCTTTGACGTTCCTCTCTGACCATGATCTTTCTGATCTTAAACCTGAAACACTCATCAGATACTACTGAATTTTACCCTTCCCTCATAATCACCTAAACAAGGCTTTTACCATTATCACTTTCTTTTTTTGTCACTTATAATCAATATGGAGTCCATGGATAACCATTTTTACATGCTTATTCAAATATCCTGGACTTGATAGCCTTCACATTTTCTAAACATATGTTTGTCAAAGCTTCGTATCTGGGAAAAATTAATTTCTCTTTCTAATTGTGTCTGAGTTTTCTAAGGTTGATGTATCAAGTCATGTAACCCTACCAGTTAATTCTATTTCTTATTCATGCTGTAACATCAGCTGGGGTCTTAATGTTTCTGGATGCACCTAATATCTCTATGTGATGACCTATCACCTTCCACAAAGCAGATGATGCAAACCCATGCCATTTCCCTTGGATCCCAGCAGCCCTCCCCCTCATGCCCTGCAGATGACCCCTGTGGTACTTGGCATTGGGTAGTTTACTCAGTACGTGTTTGTTGAATAAATTAGTCAATTTTTCTTATACCTCATTGTCTCTTAGTACCCTCTTCCATCCCTATTTCTTTGGCTTTCCTTTTATGATCCGATTGTGTCTGAACTTGATTACCACCTTTATCTTTCTCATATTTTTTAATTTGTTTAAGACTATAGTTTTAAGTGCAGTTTTAGGTTCACAGCAAAATTGAAGAGAAGGTACAGAGATTTCCCATATCCCTCCACACATGCATAGCCTCCCCCATGATCTCCATCCCTCACCCAAGTGGTACATTTATTACAACTGATGAACCTACATTGACATATCATTGTCACCCAAAGTCCAGAGTTGACATTATGGTTCACCCTTGGTGTTGTGGATTCTATGTGTTTAGATAAGTGTATGATGACATGTATCAATTATTGTGTCATATAGAATATTTTCACTAAAAACCTTCTCTCCTCCACTGTTTCATCCTTCCCATGCTCCCAACCCCTGGCATCTACTGATGCTTTTATTGTCTTCATAGTTTTACCTTTTCCAGAATATCATAGTTCAGATCATACAGTATGTAGTCTTTTCAGATTAGGTTTTTTCACTTAGTAATATGAATTTAAGGTTCTTCCATGTCTTTTTTTTTTTAAGATTTTTTTTTTATTATTGGGGAGGGATAGGAACAGTGCTGGGGAATTGGGGGAAGGGGAACAGACAAGTTGCTGTTGTTTTGTTCTTCAATCTAGTTGTGGAGGATGTCGCTTCACTGGCCCAAGTTGGCACCATCATCGCGCTCTTCTCTGGCGAGGCAGATCAGTCGCTGGCTTCTGGATGGCCGCTCACTGCGGCTGCTGGCCGCTCACACTGGCTGCTGGCCGCTCACGCTGGCTGCTGGCTACACAAGGTAGCCCATGGCAACCCACTGCCACAGGGGCTGCAGCCTACGCCTTCGCCGGCGACTCCTGGCAGCTCAGCTCCAGGTTGAGCTGTTGTTCAGCATCTTAGCTGTAGAGGGCAGTGTCACTGGCCCTCATATGTGGGATCCGAACCGGGGCCCTCTGGCATCCCAAGCGAGTTCTTAACCATCGCGCCACTCAGCCAGCCCAAGGTTCTTCCATGTCTTTTCATAGCTCATTTTTTGTTTTTTTGTTTGTTTGTTTGTGGTTGGTTTCTTTGTTGTTGTTTTTTTAGTGTTGAATAATATTCCACTGTCTGGATGTACCACAGTTTATTCACTTCCTGTATTACATCTTGGTTGCTTCCAAGTTTGGGCAGTTGTGACAAAAGCTGCTATAAACAACTGTGTAGGTTTTTGTGTGCAATGAAGTTTTCAGTTCCTTTGAGTGAATCCCAAGAAGCATGATTGCTGGATCTTATGGTAAGAGTATGTTTAGTTTTATAAAACACCGACAAACTACCTCCCAAAGTGGCTGTGCTATTTTGCCATCCCACCAGCCGTGGATGAGCGTTCCTGTTGCTCCACATTCTCACCAGCATTTGGTGCCATCAGCGTTCTGAATTTTGGCTGTTCTAATAGGTGTGTGGTGGTATCTCATTGCCCTAATTTGCATTTCTCTAATGGCATATGATGTGCAGTATCTTTTCATAGGTTTGTTTGCAATACATACAACCATTCTTGCATTTTCAGTCTCCCTTATCATTTGCTCCTTCACTTCTACCTATAAACCTGCTGTTTCCTGCACTGCCACGGCCTGAGTTCAGGTCATATACTTTCTACGAGACTAACTTCTTTGAATACTCCTTACTCTTCTACATCAATGCCTCACTTTCTTCTGTTACTCTTGTACTTTTTTGTATTCTTGTAGGACCCATTCACACGCTGACTTATATTTCTATTACTTAGAATTCGTTTTACCTGTCCCCAAGCCTTTGTTTACTCTGTTCCAAGATAATTCTCCATGCCTTGGTAATATGCCTGGTACATGTTCTCGCTTCTGTTGACACTTGGTAGGAAATACTTAACAGTTCCTGTGGCCTGTAGTAAAATCCAAGCTCTCCACCTGGGCCTTCAGAACTCTCAACAGTTGGCCTCAGCTTACATTTTCAGCCTTACCAGACGTACCTCCACTGACACCCCAAAAGCCTTGGCCTTTTCTTTCTCTGAGCTTTTGTTCCTACCTTTCTGTCTCTTTGGAAATGTTTTTTTCTGTTTCATTAAATGATGTTAATATACCACGAAGATAATTTTCAGTTCTAAAGTGCTACATCTTATTATGACCTATAAAAGCCTGTATGTTTTTAGTGTTCACCCAAGAAAGATACATTCTTTACTTATTACCCCTTGCTGTAAGGTACTTTTCGTGCTAGGCTACTGTTGCTTTTCCTTTGTATCCTTAAAACACAGAAATACAGTGACTTCTCTTGCAATTAATTATAGTCATATCTCTTTCTATGTGCTAGAATCTAAATTGCAACTTATGTACCAGGTATGTCTTGCACATTGGTCCTGAAGAAATGCTAGCCAAATTGAATTGTCCCCCTTTCCCCCTTTTTTTTTTCATAGCTTTGGGAAAGGACTTTATGGTCCATAAATGGATGTTATGAAACCTCTAGTTTTTAGCTCAAAGCTGTTTAATAGAAACATAATGTGACCCACATATGTATTTTTACATTTTCTGAAGAAAAAAAAACCAGATAAGTTTAATTTTAATACTGTCTTTATTTAATCTAATATATTCAAAATATTATCATTTTAACATGTAACCAATATGAAAAAGTTATTGAGATATTTCACTTCTTTTGTTTTTGTTTCTTTCATATGAGGTCTGAAAAACCTAGATCATATTTTCCAGTTACAGAACATCTCATTTTGAACTAGCCACATTTCAAGTACTTAGTGTATTGGACAGTGTACTTCTAAATACTTGAAATTCCTAATTGGTCTTTATTTTCCATTAAGACAAATGGTGGATATACCCAGCATCATGTTCTAAGGTTGCACTCTCCATTTTTATTGTTTTTTAACTGTTCCTCTTTTTTAAGGTTTAAAAGAATTGGTTTGAACGTAATATAACTAGGGTATCAGGTCACTTTCATTGCTTCATTTTTGAACTCGTTTTTCTGTTAGTCCTGTGGGCAGGTGTGCCTTTCATTCTCATCCATGAAAGCTGGTGGACAAAGTAAGAGGTATTGCATCACTGACTCACACACAAGGCGGGCTCCTGCCAGCTGGTGGTTCCCGGTTCTAGGATCCAACCCTCCTGTGACACTTAAAATGCAGAATCAGAATAGGTGTTTACCACATGTTGCTTAAAACATCCTCAGGGGACACTATGTGAGAATCTTTAAGAGAGGGGGGAAAAAGGGGATCTAAAAAGAAATTTGATCCACAGTTTAATACACTTCATTTGTTGGTAGGTAATGAGATTTGTTTTGGTAGGAGATGAGTGTTTTCCTATTGCTAATGAGGCATTTAGAGAAACATTCTTTGTGAGATGAGCTCAGTTTTATGACTGCATTGAAAAAGGTGTATTTTGAAAGATTAAATATAGACAAAACATTGTTCCCAAAAGCATTTGTGAATAACTCAGTATTTCTCTCTCCAGTGTTGTAGTGACTCAGTTCCCAGACCACCTCAGAATATCTAGTTTTGCAATCAGTACTGTAGCTTATTTATGGTAATATACACAGAGTCTAGCCATAGGTAAGAATTTTTCCATAGGAGAATTCATTTGGAAAACTACCATGTAAGTGTCAGACCAGCCACATATCCAGCCTAACCTTGGGAGCGAGGTCCTAGAGGGTGAGTTTGGCCCCTCCCGGAACTGCAGAAATCCTGCTGACAGCGCATAGTCCGCAGGGATTCTTGAGTTTGTAGAGCAAATGACATAAGGGAAGACCCTCTAATTCTTAGAATAGCACTTTTCCTCTTGCGAGTGGGTCGTGACATTTTTTTCAAAGCAGAATCTTGAGTGATATATTTTCTTGTTTTTAGGGTTGCAGACATTAGTGGGAAAGTGCTGAGAGGTAAAAGAGTGTATAGTCCTAGATAATTAGATGATCTTTTTCTTTCTTTCCCTTTTAATTAAAGAAAAAAAAAAAGCTGTGTAAGATGGATCCAAATGAATGATCATTTTTGACTGTATCTCACCATGCCTTCTTTGAAGCTTTTTTTGGGTGTGTCTGTCTGTCTGTCTGTCTGTCTCCATCTCCCACAACAGACACTGAGTCCAGTCAGCTGAATCTGTTGTGATCATCACCTTTCCGGTCACTGTACCAGAAAAGCCAGCCCAGCACCAATGACTGTCTGGTACAGTGGCCCCTTTATATTATTGTTATTTTAGTATTTATTTTTTTTAAGTAGTTTTTTTTTTTTTTAATTTTATTGGGGAACAGCCATGGTCATTGGTTACACATTGCTTTCATGCTACAATGGCATAGTTGACTCTTTTAGGGAGGGCGCAGCTCACAGTGGCCCATGCAGGGATCGAACTGGCAATCTTGGTGTTGTCAGCACCATGCTCTAACCAACTGAGCTAACCGGTCCCCCCAATTGTTTTTTGTGTGTGTTTAAGTTATTTTACAAATGATTTATAGAAGAATAAAGGGATAGTGAGAAATAACCTCATTTAGAAATTTTAATAAGAATTAATGTAAATGTTTTAATTTGAATTAAAAATTAAATATAATAAACTCAGATTTTTAGTTCATCTTTTCCTGGTTTTTAAGGTAGGGGTTTCTGAAATGGACAGTATCCTTGGAATGCAACTAGCTGCTAATCACCTGCTATGCATGAACTTGGAATATTCCAATCTTATTAATACTGATTCTAGATTTCAAATATATCTCTTTTAGGGTCCAACCTATTGTATTTCTTGGTATTTTTCTTGCATTTGCATTTTCACTTGATAATTGTAAAACATCAATACTTTTAAAACTTTGAGAGCTCCTAATTTTGTTGAAGAGAGGACATTCATTTTCTATCAATAATTACAAAACGGACAGTATTTGATATCTTCTTCTTGGCAATGTCAAATTGGCTCAAATAAACTCTTATAAAAATTCAAAAATAATAATTCCAAAATATTTTCAAGCTTGGATTATAATCATCTGTTAGAATCATAAATCTAATCTTTTCCTTTTTTTCATGTCTACATTGGTTCTTTACTTCTAATCACTTTTATAGACACTCATGCCTTTGATGTTTGTCTACTTCTGAACTGTATCAAAAAATTTTGTTCCACAAACATAATTTGTTGCACAAGCATTGTAAAAGAGTAGAGAATACTGTCAGTGATTGGTTCCTGTTTTTTCTGAAAATATTGAATGTCGTCGTCCTTCCTGTTGAATGACCAAGTGAATGAAAATATCATGTTTCCTTTGTTCTTAGAAAATCATTGCTCATTTTTTACTTCCTGAGCTTGAGAAAATTCACCCAGGTTATCATTTGAAGACTCATGGTCTGAAGTTTTGTTTATATGATCAATTTCATCCACCTTCTGATTTGTCTAATAATTGTAAAATATCCCCTGTTAATTTTCTCCTGTTTGCCTGTGTGGAAAATGAACTTCTTTGGTTTTCAGTTATATTTAATGAAAATCTCTCAACTTTTTATATACTTTCTTAAAAGATGATGCAATATTTGGGGAACACAGTAATAAAACTGCAATAACTTCCCTATTACATCATCCTTTTAGGCAATTCCTTTATTGCTTCATTATCATATTATTTGGTCTTTCTTAGCTTAGTTGGAATAATGAATAATAATGAAATAATTCTTGTGGGGTTATATAAATAGGAAAATGTTGTTCAAAAAAACCTTAGATATATAAAAAGTTCCAGTGGCTTGAGATGATAGTTACAAGATTGCGTTTTATTAGATTTAAAAAATATAAAATTTCTCTAACAGTGTAAAAGTCAGAAATGTCTACTAACTGTGGTTACAAGTTGATAAAACTGTTCAAAATGAAACTCAAAAGGTAAAATTATGTCTAGTGGATGCTGATGGCGTTCCAAGGGTTAACAGTGTATCCTGTTTATCAGGAGTTTATATTTGTTATGAGACCTGTGTGACTTGATACGTTAAAATACTTGGCCTAATATTCTACAAGGTAGGTGCTCAACAAATATTTGAGCTGAATTGAGTTGACATACACGTCAAATGCATCCACAGACATAATTGTATCTCAAGGTTAAACTGATTGGGCTTTAAAACAAAAACTAAAAGGAATATCATTCCAGACAAGCAATAATTAAGTGAAATTATATCAGGAGTCTCTAAAACTAGAAACTGTGGGCGGGGCAGGGGGGGGCGGGGAATGCTTGGAGCTCTGGAATATTTATTACAACTGCTTAGCCCTTTTACTGTAGTTACTACTTAAATATCTTTTCATTGCTTAAAAAAGTGAAATAAAATGGAATAAAATGAATCGAAATTACAGTTATAAATGAAGGTAAGATTCATCTCTATTTGAGCTTTGGATAAAAGTTCATTCTTAGAGTGGCTTTCTTCTTTGTACCAGCAAGCATTTTTTGTTCCCTAGTGTGAAATTGGAGCTTTATTAAAAAGTAGCAGTAGGCAAAAACTTCAGGAAGTACAAGTTACAGTCATGAGACTCATAGCTCACCTCCATCAGCTGTGGGCAGACATTGAGTGATTTAGAAAATGAATAAATAAACATCAGTTTAGAGCAATGGTTCTCCACTTTGGGTGATTTTGCTGTCCAAGGGACCTCTGGGAATGTATGCAGACATTTTTAGTTGTCACAGCTGGGGAGGGGTGCAGTGGGGATCGGGGGTGCTCCTGGCATTTGATGGGTAGAGACCAGGGACACTGCTAAACATCCAAAAGTCATAGGACAGCCTCACAACAAAGAAATGTCAATAGAGCCAAGGTTGAGAAATTGGGGAAATTATTCTATTTTTGAAAAAAATTCTTCCATTCCGTGCTTTTGCCTCACCCTGATCTCCTGTGGACAAAAAAAGCAAACACCCCATAAATATGGATCTTGAATAGAACTTTTGTTCTGATAGAAATGCCTGACAAAACAAACCTTCCAAACATAACAGCATGTGTGTGTTTTGTGCCATTGAGTCGAGTCCAACTCCTGGTGACCTTGTGAACGAGTGATGTGCACGGTGTCCTGTCCTCGGCAGCCCTGCTCAGCTTCTGTAGACTCACGCCTCTGCTTCTTTTATGGAGTCAATCCATCTCATATTTGGGCTTCCTCTTTCCTTGATGACTTCCTTTTTCCCCAGAATTCTTATCTTTTCCAAAGAACCCTGTCTTCTCATGATGTGTGCCCAAAGTAGGACAGCTTCAGTTGTGTCATTTTTGCCTTCAGTGATGTTTCAGGCTTCATTTATCCAGGACCCACTTGTTCATCTTGCTGGCAGTCCAGGGTATCCACAGAGCTCTCTTCCATATTTCAAAGGGATTTTTTTTTTCTGTCAGCCTTCTCCACTGTACAAATTTTGCATCCGTACATAATAACTGGGAATACAGGGTGTGGATGGCCTTAGCCTTGGTCTCTAGTGACACATCTTTGCTCCTGATGCTTTTTTCTAATTCTTCCGTTGCTCCCCTTCCGAGCCTCAGCCTTCTCTTGACATCTTGGCTACAATCTCCATTTGCATTGATGACTGAAGCAAAGTAAGCAAAAGCTAACAATTTCAGTATCTTCATTGTCTTTGTTAAAGTTGTGTGTTTTTTCTGGAGTCGCAACTTTTGTCTAGTTGATGTTCAAATGCAACCCTGCTTTGGCACTTTCTTCTTTCACTTTCATCAGAAGTCATTTCAAATCAGTGCTACTTTCTGCCACTAAGATGGTGTCACCTGCATATCTTAAGTTATTGACATTTCATCCATCGATTTTCACTCCTCTGAGTCTAGCCCAGTTGTTCATGTATGTTCAGTGTACAGATTGAACAAATAGGGAGATAAAATGCACCCTTGTCTGACAGATTTGCCTGTAGGAAACCATTCTGTCTCTCCATATTCTGCCCTGACAGTGACTTCCTGTCCACGGTACAAGTTACACATCGGGACAGTCAAATGCTGAGGTACCACCATTTCCTTCAAAGCAACCCATAGGTTTTCACAACTGGAGCAGTCAAGTCTATAAAATTTCTTTTTTCTAGACTGACCTGAAATTCTTTGGAGCACTCCAGTAGCCAAATGTTCCCAGTTTGATCTCGAGTGCCTCTTCCTTTTCTGAATCCAGCTTGAACTTCCCTCATGTCTTGCTCCATCTTAGGTAGAAGCTTTGTTGTATAACCTTGAGCATCACTTCACTTGCACAGGGGACTGGAGCAACGGCCCTACGGTGACCGCCCTCCTTGGCATCCCCTTTCTTGAAGATTGGGCTGTATAGTCAGCATTTCCAGCCTGTACACCACTGTTTTGTTTTCCATATTTGTTGATATACTCCTGTTAGGATTTTTACAGATTCAGTCTCTGTCATAATTCTTTGTATTCTATACATGGACACGATTATGAGAATATTTTTTATTCTTTTATTAAGCCCTCTGGGGACTTTGGACTCCACTTTGTTCCAGAAACAAGGAGGGTTGCAAATAATGCTGGATGCAGCCCATGACCAGTCATATCCCAGAAACTTGAGCAGAGACCCACACACGCCGATGTTCAGCATAAGGGATGAAATCTCGATCATGGTCATTATTGCAATCAGCGTAAAAAGCTCTTGTTAAGTTTTCATTTGTGAGTGGCACACTGCTAGGTCTAGTTGAAAGCCAATTTAACTATGGTCTGAGTGCTCCAAGAACTTTTCTCAGAAAATAATCACCGGTTGGTGGTATGGAGGGTGCATTTTACCAATACGTTATTTGTCCTCTGTGAAAGCCTGTGATTGAATCACGTGGTAAGTTATGTACGTGTTGTCTTCCAGTTAGCCTGGGATGTGAGCTCAGGCTGCTGTGAGAATGTGTGTCTATTAGTGGGTCAGTCCTTTGTCTTTAAATTTGGCTGTGAGTGTGTTTGTTTGTTCTTTTAGAGAGAGAGTTATTTGACTTTTATGTTTTGCTTGGATCTCTGGAGTCAAAATTCTCTGAATTATATAATCTTCAGCTGCTTTTCTGCTTGTGTTTTGAGTCAGTGGTATCAACTGGTCAAGGGGGAAAATAACAACTTTAGAGGATCACAGAGAGAATCATACAAACGATAAATGACATCTTTCAGTCTTTGCCAGCGGATGAGTCAAGCAAGAGTGGACACGATGAAATAGTGTGTGGCTTTGAGACGTAATGGTCACAATGCTGGGTTGTCAGCTTCTTGCACTGGTTGAGGCTGTCACTGTATCACTGAGTCTTGTACTGAAATGAGGGAACTAATTTGAAAATGATGAATAGGAGAGGAGCAGAAGCTTGCGTTGTCTCTTGAGGGAACTGGCTGCCAGCTTTAATAAAAAAAAATGCTGAGCTTCTGTATTTAATAAGCTTGGACCACATGTATGTCAAGAAGAAAAACAAAACACTTTAATAGCCTTAACCAGATTACAGATGTATGGCCAAAGCAGTGGGGTTTGTTTTGGTTTCCAGGCAGGTGATGGCTGGAGGCGGAGATGCCTTTGAAGTGCAGGGCTGGGTTGCTGCCATCGGAGCTACATGTGGCAGTGGTGGCCGTGATCGCATGCTTGCTAGGCACCTAATGGGACATACCTCCCCAGTACCAGGATATGGATGGATGAAAGTCTTGGGGAACAATTCATCTGTAAGAGTTATTTGGAGGATTGGATTATTCGGTGCTGAGAATTGTATGCCACTGAGGCATGGAAGGTCTCTCTTTATCCCTCTAATTTTTTTTAATTAAACTATCCAAATTTCCTGGATTACAAAAATAGTAGTAAAAGAGGAAGAAAATACAAGTCCGTATGATTTTACCTGGTTTCTGGCAGTGGTACCCCCAAACACAAATTCCTTGTTGAAACCAATATCTGGAGATTATCTTCATTGGAAAGCCCCTAGTTTTTTGTTTTTTCCTTTGGCTTCAAGATTCACATATCAGCATATTATGCCCAAAGAGGTGTCCTTTATTTCAGCCATATGCCTCATCAAATCCTTGGTAACAATAAATTGCATGCTGGGTCTTTATTTGAAGTTAGTTTTATATAAGTTGGCTTCCAGGAGCTCTAAAATCAGAAGTCAAGCTGTAGTACATCACGTCTCCCTCTCAGTCTGAACTAGTACCCAGGACTTATCACAGAGAACTCAGCAAAGTTTTAATAAGCAGTGTTTGTATTGGAATGAAGTCGATCATATAGAAAATAATTTAGAGATACTCAAAACTTTCCTTTGAGCAGAGAGTAAACATAAACTTTCCTAAGTAGGAACAAATGTCAGCTTCTTTCTCCACCCTCCATTTTCAGTGTTTTCATGTGAAATTGTAGATGGTGGAATTATTCCACTTAGCTGAAGCTGAATTTTATATATGTTGAGTTTTATATATTTCTCATCTTCACAATCCATTGATGTTTCGTTTGTTTTAAAATGGTCCTAACTAGTGTTCTGTACTTTCGTAGCCTTTCCTTCCTTCAAAGATAGGCTCACTTATCTGAAAATTAAATTGTTTCCTTACTTAACCCATGGCATATTTGCTATATGAAGTGAGGCATTAGCAGTACAATCTTAATTAGTTAAAATATACAATAACTAATGTGCAAATAACTAATAACAAATGTAAATCCACAATATTTTTAAAGGAGTAGTTTATTGCTATTAAATAAATAACGGTGGTTCAAACTAAATATTTTGTAAAGTATTGAAGTTACTATTAGTAATATTTTTCTATCATTTTATATATTTGTTTTACATTATATATTATAGAAATAAATTATTTTTCTGTAATTAAGGAAAATTGTATGAGCATATTAAACATGCCCTTGGTACTGATGTCATTATTTACTTAAACTCACTCCTACTCCTGTCTCCCTCCCCGCTGCATACAACATATCATAAAGACAGGCATATTTTCTTTTTATTAAACTGTATCACTAGTCATATTTAAGCATCTTTAAATGGGTAACTGAAGGTAACTGAAAGTATGAATTAGGAATATTTATATGTTTTTAAATAATCCTAGCAGTAGTGGTGTCTTCAGTTCTACATTTTATTATTCTCTATGCATTTGTCGTCAAGTAAAAAATAAGTGGAGGGCACACAAAAAAATCTGATTATCTTCACACTTTCGGAGATACAGCGGATGAATGGATGTTTACTATTGTCACTTAGTCCTGTTTTCTACCAAACATGTTGTACCGTATAAACAGTCATAAAGAGAACCGGATATTGAGAACGAAATAGGCCATAAATTCTTGTGCATTGACCACACTGTCTTAGTAAAGTATAATGTGTAATTTTAGAATCAATTACCCAAGGATATTCAAAAGTATAGCGTGGTATTTGAAGTTACTTGAAAATATCTTTATAAGATATCACCATTTTATTGAGAGCCATAGTAATTCAAACTACATGAATGATTTGCTGTTGTAAGTATCTCCTTGTAGACAGTAATTGAACTTTTCTTTCACATTGGAGACCATTGTTTACTGTTGGTTGAATTTAGCCTGCCAAAATTTTCTTAGTACCCATTGGCAGTCCGGTGTGAAGAGCTGTTATGTGTCATTGAGGTATGCAGTAGGTATATACTGCCTCTTTTTGCCAGCAGCTCCAACACCAGTAGTCATGAGATTATGTTGTTGGACACAAAAATGTTAACACGTTAGCTACCAAACTAGAAAAGAGATTATCATTGTGAAGGAAAGTGCAGTATTGCATTTATGATCATTTAATGATGATAGCGCTAATCTGCATAAAAAGACACTTCTGTAGAAACAGAAATCCGATGTAATAGATGTACCCAAAGTCGTTTAGGAAACAAAGGACTTGTTAGTAATAAGATGATTCTTGCTTCAAAAAGGTCTTCAAAGGTTTAAAGTATGCTTTGAACCTTAAGATTTTCTTGAGCCTGTTTCTTCACATCTAGCATGGGAAAAATTGCAGTTGCCTATAATAGTACTTGTTTCCAGAACTGAGTTAAATAATAGATATGGAAGCATGTTGCGCTAAAAAGGTGGACTTGTTTATAATGCACACATTGCAATTGTGAGAGCAGGCCAGTGTGGGACTGATGTTTCTTTAGTCAAGTCAGTCTCCCACCCATTGCCAACCACTGTCAGATAGAAAAGCCCTTTTTTTGGGATAATGATAACCTCCCATCTCTGGTTTGATAATCATGGCTATTATAACATGTTCCCTCTTAATTAGGTCTTTAAGAGGGAAGGCCTTATCACAGGACCTGTAATCATTATAATCCATAATAATAGCTAATGACTCCTTAAGTACTTTCTGTCCTAGATGAGGTTGAGAACATTATTAAAATAGGTTTTCATATTAAACAACTGTTGATATTTTATGAATTTAAGTAGGCAGGAGTCCTTTTTATTTTAGAGAAGCAAAAGGTATTAGAAAATACGATTTCCTAGGATTAGCATATTAACGTGCAATTGATTTGGGCTCTTTTTGACGTTTTGAATAGAAATTCAGTAGATATTCAAATCGCAGTAAAGTCATTCTACTTTCAAGTTCATATATTTGAAGACCTTCAATTTTATAGTCAAAGTATATTTCAGAAACTGTTGTAAAAGAATTATGGCATCTTAAACTTTACTAATAAGGGGAGATATCTCAACGTTTTCATCTTTTACCTCCTGGAACATGCTGTTCATTTGTTTCCCTTTAAGTGATTGTACATCCTTTGGGTATTAGTCGGTTAGCCTCAAGTAGTTCCCGGGAGAATTCTATAGTTAACTATTATTGGAAAATTGGAGCCACGGAGCCATACACATGTGGAAGCACTTTGGTTTTATGAAAATGTTTACAAGGGAGTCCAGGATAGCAACATTGCATTTAAATTTAATGAGGGTGGAGCCAATCACAGAGGAACCGGATGCTGAGACCACACTTTATGGTGTCTCTATGTACCTAATCCACCTAGAGTCCAGCCTACAACTCACTGTCGGTGCTGAAACCCACGTAGCAGCACTGGTGCGTAGACCGTTCATAACACGGTCGCCTTTTTAACTTCCATTTGGGAACGTGCTGCCCATGTGCACGTTAGTAAATAGACTCTGTATGTCCCACCTCTGTCTCAAATACTATACTGTTTAGAACATCTGTGATCTTTAGCCATGAACCCCTAAATGGGACTGAATTTGCTTTTGCTCTGTCCTTGTTAATGGTTGACAAACAAATAAAGTAGTACTTTTCCTCCTCACCTCTTTATCTGCCTAATCAAGGTTCCAGCACAGACCGGCCCAGATGGCCCAGGGCTCAGGAATGTAATCATTTGTAGGATGAAAAGTCCAAGTCGACACTAAGGTTAATACACCCTTAGAACCCATTACCTTTGCTATTTCTCGGCAGACCTGTCTCTTATGTAACTTGTCTTCCATGGTCATTTTCAGCCTGTCTTTCCTGTACACTCTTTGCACAAGGCTTTGAGGTTTTTTTGTTCTGTTTTCAACTCTCTCACCATCAATGTGTTTTTTCGTTGTTGTTTGTTTGTTTGTTTGTTTAATGTTGCTTAAATTCCTGACTCTGGTTATCTCCTTTGGATTATTATAGTATTTTTCTTATTTAAACTTCCCCGCCCCCAGGTTGCTGTCATCTATGCCCTGACTTTAAATACTAGTGTTGTCAAGTAGGCCAAGGTTAATTTCTCCAGGCCAGACTCTGCTTGGTTATTTTATAGGCACTTGAAGCCTAACATGTCCAAAAGAGAGTTCTTAATTCCCACACTCCCTGTTCCTCATCTTGGGTTTTCGAAGCTGTTCTGCCTCAGTGACGGCCCCACACCCTCTCTCAGGAGTTAGAGCTAAGAAGCTGAGACGCGTACTGTCCCTTCCACAAATCCTGTCAGTTCTGGACTCGTGCACTTCTCTTCATCTTTTCCAGTAGAGCAGTCCCCTCATATCATCCCTGGTTTCAGTTACGCATGGTCAACGGTGGCCAAATACATTAAATGGAAAATTCCAGAAATGAACAGCTCATACGTTTTAACTTGTGTACCATTCTGAGTACTTCACTTTATCTCATAGTGCAGGCGTTGTGTCTTCTCACATCATCACAAGAAGGGGAGTACAGTACAATCAGATATTTTGAGAGACCACATTCACATAACTTTTATTGCAATATATTGTAATTGTTCTAATTTATTATTAGCTATTGCTGTTAGTCTTTTGCTAATTTATGAATTAAACTTGATCATTAATATGTATTTATGGGAAAAATTATAGTATGTATTGGTTTTGGTGGTATCCACGTTTTCAGGCATCCACTGGGGTTCTTGGAACGTATCCCAGAGACTACTGTACAAGCCTAGTCTCGACTGCCGCTCTTTCTTGCCGGAGTTACTGCAGTATCCTACTAGTTTCTGCTCCGATTGTCTCTGCTATACAGCGGACCTTTCCCACATACACACCTTAAGCCGTTCTCTATACAGCAGCCAGGATGTGAAATGAATGTATCTACAGAAAGCTGATCATAGACGTCCTCGGATTAAAATGTGCTAGTGGCTTCTAGTACCAAATACACAGAGAAAAAGCAACAAAGCCTTTTGTTGGGATGGGGAGGACGTTGTTAATGGGAACAATGATCGAACAGGTACTTTGTGCCAGGCCCTTGTCTACATTCTGTCTTGGTATTGTTAAGGGACAAAAATTCAGTCAAGTAAATGTGAAGCTCTAATTGGCTTTATTGAAGGATTCATGAATCAGGCAGTACCCCATCTAGTAAGTAGAGACGTGCTCTGAGAAGCTATATGATAAGAAGGCTTTTACAGATAGAAATGGGGCGGGACAAGAAAGTTATTAGCAAAAGGAAAGAAAGGATTGTTTCAGACAAGGTTACCTTCCCTTAGGGCAGCAGTTCTCAACCTTCCTAATGCCACGACCCCTCAATACAGTTCCTCATGTTGTGGTGACCCCCAACCATAAAATTATTTTCGTTGCTACTCTATAACTGTCATTTTACTACTGTTATGAATCGTAATGTAAATATCTTTTTGTTTTCCGATGGTCTTAGGCGACCCCTGTGAAAGGGCCGTTCGACCCCCAAAGGGGTCTCGACCCACAGGTTGAGAACCGTTGCCTTAGGCGAAGGCGGGGGTCTTATCAGGCAGATTGCCTTGGTTTCCTTAGCGGGGTGGGGGCACTGGAGGATGGAGAGGGCCTTCAGGACAGATGACCTCATTGGTACTGACCAGGAAATTCCAGGGTGACCAATTAAGATTGCCTTCCTGGAGAAGGTTGAAATTGCATTTAGGTCAGGTATTAAGTCTAGGTTCCTTGTCATAGGCTTTAACACAAATGACTCTTTTTGGGGCCTGTGGTTTTTTCTTTAATGATATTAATGGATATGACCCAGCTCCTCTCCACCTTTCCAGTCACCTGTTCCCCCCGTCCCTCAGGTAGTTTCCATACCCTTCAAGCATTCCCCACCCCAAGACTGATGCATCTTTCTCTGTAATGGTTTTCCCCAGCATTCAGTGGGTTGTTTTTTTCATTCTCACCCTCACCTTTGCTGGCAACTTCTCAAAATGAATTCCCCTGATCATCCATTTCAAAACAGTTTCCTCCCGATATTCTCAATCTTAGTTGGTCCTGACACTAACTAGACCTTGTAGTATTTTCTTTGCTTGTCTTCTTTCACTCCCCCAATAGGATGTAAGCTCCCTGAAGACAGGGACCTTATCCTTTTCTGATTTAGAGCCTCAGGTCTAGCAGAATGCCTGGTGCACAGTCAATACCCACTAACATTTGCTGAATGACTGGCTTTTCTTACAGTTATTTTAAACAAAGTAGAATGTTCCTGATTACGCTCTGTAATCGACACTAGAAAATATCTTCTCGGGGAATTTTTCACATAGAACACCAAATTTGGAAAACAGCTTGAAGTACGCTTGTGGGGTGGGGGGGGGAGGGGAAAGCAGGGAGGAACGGCGTAATTCAACTGCAAAAGGCTAGGTTCTGTTTCTAGTTACATGTGGTTTCATAACGGGACATGTTAGCAATGCAGAAAGCGAGTGGCCCATCTGGCCCATTGTCTGTGGTCTTTCAAGAACCGTCGCTCTTCGGTTTTGAAAAACAACAGCAAAAATGTGTAGTGCTTTACTTAATGGAAGTAGAAAAACAGTGTCTCCCAGATCTGTGTGTTTGTGGCCCAAATGTCTAGTCCTTCATTTCCAGCTGTGTGCTAGTGGCCTCTCCAGCAGCTTTTACAGCATCTGAAATCTGTTGGAGCTGAAGCCATTAACGCCATTCCTCACCGTTCGTTCTTCCTGCTGCATCCTCTGTTACTGTTGGTAACCGTTCCCCAGCCCATCTCTCCATCTCGAAGCATCAGCTTCATCCTCTCGCTAACCCTCTTCGTCCAGACGGCCACCGGTTCTGTCGTGCTGTTTTCTCAGAGCCCCCCCCCCCCCGCCCCTCGTCCTCCTTGGCCAGGCTTCTCGGGAGCCCTCTCCCTCTCCCACCTGTCACTCCCCCACCTATCTGTCCTTCCACCTTCTGCCAGCTCATACTTGTTGAAATACAACTCATCTTGCCATTCCTCTGCTTTCAAGCTTTTCTGGTAGGTTCTGAGTCACTAGCAGAAGAAGGATCAACAGAGCCTTTAAAGCCAGGCCCTTCATAACATATCGTGGCCGCGTTCCACTCCCTTCCCGGCGCCCACTCCCCGCCTCCAGCCATACGGAGCTATTGGCAGATCCTGCGGAGACTTCATGTGTTCATAGGTGCGGGTCCCTGTTTCTGCAGGGCCCTTTTATTCATTCCTCAGTTCCCAGCTCACCCGTTACTTCCTCAGCCCGTCCCTCCCAGGCTGTGTTAGCAGGCTTCCTTTTTTTAATCTATTACAGTTAATGTGCGTGTATCTCCCAGTCCTACTCTACGCGTGTGTACATGTCCGTTTCTGCAGGACTCCGAGTCTGTGGTCAGCGGCTAGACTTTGCCTAGGCACAATGCCTAGGAAGCAATAGACCTTCATAGATTGTTCTTCTGAATAATAAACTCCAAGGAAAACATTGTATATGAAAAACAAATGTGTATATGAAAATTGACATACAATTTTCAAAACCTAATAACATTAAAAAGTAACCAAAAAAAAAACAGTTTATGTTATAAATTAAGCCATAGTCTAATAGCGAATAGGTCCAGTATTTAGCTCTTACCTTTTGCTCGACACACATTTGACTGCTCACAGCATCTACTGAAGGTAGGTAACATTATCATCTCATTTTAAAGATGAAGAAACTAAGTCACAGCAGAGGAAGTCACTTGCCCAGTCACATCAGAGTTGATCGGTGGCTTCTGAAGATGTGCCTTTAAGTACCACACCGTAACCCCCTCTCGAGGACCCAGAAAGCTAGAACATCCACTTTGCTGCAGTATAGCAGTGTCATTTTTCCTTGAGCAAAGGAAAAGAATTCACAGAAACAGCTCTTACCAGTAGTTTGGCCTAAAAACTCATGTACTTCACTCTCATTTCCTCGCCCTGTACCTTCTACATTTGTCATATTGTACAAAGCGTGTCCATAACTTGATATTTGACCCTACAGATTTCTCAGGTGTGAACTACAGATGCTTTTTAGAAAATATACTTACCAAAGCAAGGACGTGGGTGTTTAGGAAGAGGGAAACTTAAGGCTCATAAAGGAAAATGACCTGAAAGTTTCACCTCTCCAAAATGCTTTCCCCAAATATTGTGGCTTACCCAAGATTTTCGTGATAGTTGCCAGCTGCGTTTGTCCTTACCCTGCTGTATCTTAACCTTTACCATGCAATTGAAAAAGACTTATCTCCAACCCACAGAACAAAGAGGCCAGGGAGTCTGGGGGATTTTTTTCTCTTTGGGATAAATGGCACTTGGAACCACCTGAGGATGGGGGCAGATGTATTTATTTCTTCCTGGGAACAGGGCCCTACCTGAGACCAGGCATCTCTACAGTTTCCGTCATGCGTCGCCATGTGTATAGACACAGTGGGATAGATGTGAGGCACACAGCTTTTGCTGAAATGTTCCCTTTTCAGGGCATCTTCTCTTAAAAATTGTAACAGTCCTCCAACTCCCCCCTCCAGCATACCTTATCTAGCTTTCCTGAATTCATTTTCTCCATGGCACTTGTCGCCCATGATGTGCTAGTATAACGTCTTCACTTTGGTTTCTTATTATCTCTGCCCCTTCCCCCTAATAGAATATAAACACCAAGAGGGCAGGGAATTTTGTGTTTCATTCCAGGCAAAAACTTCAGTGTATATAGAAAACACCCACTGGAACCCAGAACGCACTCAAGTATGTTCAGTGGCTAAAAAACCCAACATGTATACAGGTCACCGATACTAAGGAGCAGTCAAATCTTTAGATGTGAGGAATTCGCTCATTTGAAGTTTTCTGACATAGCACCTGATGAGGCAAGGTTTTGGTTCACGTATCAGGAGTTTAAAATGATTCTGAAACTTTTTATCATCTTGGGTGTTTCTCCTTAATCCTCGTTGCTTCATAAAGCTGTCAGGAAAAGAAACTGCTTTTGATTATATATGGTTTTTCTTGCCTCCAAGATAATCTCTAAAAAAAAAAAAAAAAGCAATTTAGCTTTTTACTATAATTATATTCCACACATAGTATTTCGTAAGGCTTGCCAGAATGTCATTTTCCCCCTTTCAATAAACTTTGTATGATTTAAAGTAAAGTGCAGGCAGAAAGTATACTAAGGACTTTGGTCTGTATCTCTAGCATCTAAGGAAATTTTTCTGCAGAGCACAAGTGACACCGTCTCACCCGTAAAATTAACAATAATTTTTTCAGTAGCAGATATTGGATTCATCGTCAGATTTTCCCTGACCACCAGAAATGACCTTCATGGCTTGTGTTTTCCCACTGGATGCTATGCAGCATCCTTAAATGCTTGAGATTCGGAACAGAACTTTTTATATCCTAACCCTGGCGTGCTGAAGGAGCTGTGCCAATTTTCCTGTGAACTGACCTCCTTCGGTTTGTCTTGCATCTTATTTATATTTCCAATATTTTTCTCTATTGTTGGAATATTCTTCTACCTACGAGCGTGTGCCAACATAGTGGAGAAAAGAGAAATTATTCTTCACGTGTTCTGTCCACGCACTATGGGTTTACACAAAAGCTTGGCGATGCTTCTCTTACCCTTTGTTTATATCAGTCTTCTACTTTAGAAGTCCACTCAATTTGACTGGACAGAGTTTACAGGTTGGTGTGAAGAGAAGTTGATTTTATACGAAACTATCAGCTTTGTAATCTTCCTTAAGTTTTTTTTCATGCCTAGCACGTTTTAGTGAATACAGTTAATTTTATTCTTGGGATGGGCAAGAACCTTAGCAGCCAATACACTCTTGAAACTAATACTGTACTCTGTAGGTTCTGTTAATATCTGTTAATATTCTGTTAACATATTTTGCCCTGTGATACTAGGATTCTGAAAATATAATCTGTAACACCGTTCTGGTTTTTTTTTGTTTGGTTCTTACTTTAGAGATGAACTAATTTTGGACTCTCTTTCTTAAAATCTTTCCTAGGACTGCCTAATATCTGACTCTTTTATGTTTTCTAGTAAAGAAGAAAACCAAACTATGTAATTATCATACAATACATCAATTCCGAGTGTTCTGGAGGCGTATTTCAGTAGTGTTTAGTCACGATGCCATTCATTTATTTAACATGGTTTTTGAGCATATTCTCTGTCAGGTGCTGTACCAAGTACTATGTGTGTAGCCTTTGTTTTATCTCTTACATGGTACTTATTACTGTAGGTCGGGTGCTGTTCTAAGTGTATTACAAATATAAACCCATTTCCTCCTCATTACACCCCTATAAAGTGAAGGTACCGCGTATGAGTTTGCCATTTCACTGATGAGGATAAGGAGGCACAGAGAGGTTAAGTAACTTGCTCAAGGTCACAGAGAGCCAGGATTCAAACACTTCTAACCACTCCACCATGCTGCTAACCACTCTGCTATGCTGAAGGAACCCCTGCCTTCTTGGACCCTGCATTCTGCCAGCTCTAAAGGAGGTCAGAGGCAGTGGTCACTGTTGTTTCTTCTCTAGAATTTGAGAACTTGGGCAGCCTAGAGGCCTTTCACTTGGTTTCATTGTATCTTTTTTGTTTCACATCAGAACAAAGTGCAGTCTCACACTCTTCCCACACCCACCCCACCCCATAATCCGTCCTCTATGCAGGGGGTCAGCAAATTTTCTGTAAAGGACCAGATAATAAACATTTAAGGTTCCACGGGCCACATACCATCTCTGTTAAATCTTTTCTTTTTACAACTTTTCAAAAATGTAAAAGCCACCCTTAGGTCACAGGATTTACAAAAATATGTCAGAAGCCATAGCTTGCCACGCCTTGGTCCCATGTTATTGCTCATTTATCCTTCTTTGAGCATTCTTTGTGTTCTTGTCAGCTGATTCCATTTCAGACGCTTGGGTTTTCCTCCCTCCCGCCACAGGCCCTTTGCACATGTGTAGAGCTATGTGTAGAGCTTTGTGTAGAGCTATCTTTAGCTCCCAGACTTCATTACCTTTGGGTCTCTTTTAGGTCACATTACAGTTATCCCTGACTTCCTCATGAATGCCTCACTGGACGCCCCAGATCTGGTTAGATCTCATTCTTATCTCCTAGCCATTAATAATCGTGATCATGGTAGTAATTTTACATGTATATGGGTGATGATGTCATTGTCCTTTTGGCTGTTAGCCCCCTGAGCTACGCTTGCTCCCTGGTGTATCTCTCGCTCCCGGCACAATGTCCCTGACTAGCCTCCCAGCTTGCACTCTCGTCTCCCTAGAGTCCACTGTCCATCCAGCAACCACAACCAAACCCAGCGATTCACAATTTAAATCAGATTGAGCAATTCTTGTGGCACATAAGTAAGCATGCATGCCCTGCTTGCGCTTGTCCCCGTCATTCACTCCCTCCGAAGCTCGCTGGCTCTTTGTTGTGGTTTTTTATCTTGATCATGCTAAGCTTGTCTTGTCCTTATGCCAGGGCCTTTGCGCTTGCTCTTAATCCTGCATTAACCGTCCACTCAACCTGACTTTCAGCATCTCATGTCTCAGTTCCCACAACCCCTTCTCCGTGGCCTTCCCTGACCCGCCCTATTTGAAATGCTTCCCCTGTCCCCCACACACTCTTTTCTTTCTTATTCGTGCATGTTGTGCCTTCCCCACTAAAATATATAGTTAGAGAGATCAGACGCTCACTCACCTACACTGGTGCCTGGCGCTTGGGTAAAGCACAATCAATATTGTTAATTGAATGGCTGGTGTATGGTGTAAAGAAGCACTTAACAGAATGGTTTGATAGAGGAGGGAATTCATGCATTACCATTTTTTGCTCATTATCAATCGCTGTATATCCCTTTCAAGTCAAATACGTAACTATCCGTTGACTAAAGAAAAAAACATCTGAATCCCTGGCCTCTGCAGTTTGGCTTACCTCACTGTTAAAACTCAGTGCCTGTGTGAAATTCTGGTGGAGGCAAGCTTATATACTTGTTATTCCTGATTGTGCATTATATAGACGTCTCTGCCTCTTCCTCACACCCACTTTTCACATCCTACCAGCTCAGACACCTCTAGCTCACCAGAATCACTTTCTCCTTTGAATTTCTAGAGCATTTAGTATGCAATATGTCTGTTACTCATACAGTCATTAGTGTAGATTCTTTTGCCCAGAATAGGCATTGATTAAATGTAAATGAATTATGATACATCTTAATGTCAGATTAAGATTGTGATCTATAGCTCACCCTTAATTGCCTGAGTCATGAATTTGCAGTGTCTCAGTGTTGTCCTTACCGTTCTAAGTAGGAGTCTGTAACCCAGGCCCAGCTTAGGTTTGTAAACTGTCTGCAAGGAACAGAACACGCACCGCTGGTGGTAGGGTGCCCTAGGATGGTGTACTGATGCAAAGATGCCATCTTTTTGTATCTTTCCACCCTGCCATCCTTATCAGCTTCTGCGGCTTAATGTTTATAACCTAACGATGGAGAGATGGAGATTGTCCTTACAGAAGGGCAGAACGGTAAAAGGAGCTAAAGTGCTCTGACCACTGAGTATGATGAACCTTGTCGTCAGTAAAGTGAAAACTTTCCTAGAAGACCCCCTAGAATAACAAGCAGGTGTCATCCTCTGGACTTCTGATTATTGGAAATGTGTGTCACTTGACCTTCACTAGCTGCAAGGGAGTCAGGGCATAGAGAATATGGCTTCTTTCTTGCCCTGGTCAAGGAAGGGATGGGAGGTATAATCACAGGTGTGGGGGAGGAAGAAACTTTGCTCTCCCCGCAAGTTTCTTCCAGCTGATCTAATGGTCAGATAGACGAGACAGATTAACAAGAGAAAATAACTAAATCTAGTATAGGTATGCATGGAAACCCCACGTACTTGAGTCATAGGCCCACATTCATGACAGAAAAGGGAAATGCGTATATATGACCTTCTGAGCTAAGTGTCACCTTGGAGCTTGGGGGGAGAAGGGCATCGCAGGACAATAAGGAGAATAGAGGTTCACGAATTTAGAATTTTGCTCTGCCCTATAGATAGGTAAAAAGTCATTTTTGGTGATAACTCTTACCATGGGCCCAGCTCTTAATTTAAAATTCTTCTAGATAGTTGGTGAGCGGTGGGGAGAAAAGGAGCAGATGTTTTCCTGGAGTCGCAGGGGTCTCAGCTGCCTTTAGCTCAAAACAATCCACGCTCCACAGAAACACATTTTGGGGTGACTCGTCCTGAACCCCTACACAGGTATACAGCTGGGTGAATTTTCAAAATGGAACACAGCCGAATAGCTGACAACCAGGCCGAAACACAGCCTTGCCAGCCCCCAGAGTCCCCTCTCCTGTCCCTCCAGCACTAACCTCCCTCCCCTTGCCCGAGTGTAACTCCCCAGAGTTCTGTCAATACAAAGGACACCTGTTTTCATAGGTGATATAAATAGAATCAGATGGTGTGTCCTCTTTTTGTTTTGTTTTGTTTTTTGCCTTAGCTCTCCCCATCTTGAAACATTTACTTGGAATCACAGAGAATAAAGCTTCTTTTATATTTTCTCCCATTTTTCTGGCAACTTCTAGTTTTCTTCATTTAACAGCAATAATTCCAGGCATTGCTTTCCTCTGGGACACACTGTCTTATCCAGCCATTGTACCCTCCAGGTTAAACGGGCAGCTGTGAGAATTGGGGCAGAGAGGGGAAGAATGCCTACCTTGTTTTTTTGTTTGTTTTTTGTTTTTTGTTTTAATTTTTTTAAATTTCCTCTCTCTATTCCCGACTCTGGGGTGACTTTTCCCCTTTCTCGATCAGCACAGCAGTGTCTGAGCCTCTTCCTGCTGACACTTGCCTCTCTGGTTTCCCTTGGTTGGTTGTTGCATTTTGGGGACTCACAGCTGTTCTGTGTTCACTCTCCCCTCATACTGCAGTAGTTCAGGTCCCGTGATTGTCCAATTCACGGAAACCATGGGAATCAGCTTTCTCCCTGCCATTTCCTCTCCTTTGTCCTACAAAGGGTAAGAAAAAAAATCAGTCTTAAGAGAGACTGAAAGGAGACAGCTTGTTTAGAGAATGCTAGGGGTGAATTGTTTTGCATGACTTAAACAAAAAGCAGTTCACGCTGGCATGTGAATCAAAATTTTTCACTATCTAAAGGGAATGTCAGAGAAGGCAAATGCAAATGGAATTCTATCAAGGTCAGCTTTTATTTAGAGATACAAGGAGAATCACCTTCATGATCTAGTATATCCTTCACCTCCTAAAATCATGCGTGCTGACACAAAATTTTATCATTGGTGATTTATTTCCTCATAGTAATGTCCCTTTGACCCTTTAGTCTCCTCAGTAGATTCAGATACCTCTGAGGTCGTCAGCATTTTCAGATAGTTCCCTCATTCTTCACAAGTGTTTCTCCTGAGGGGAATTGAAAAGCTGTAAAGACCGCCTACCATACATTGACAGACGCTGAAATGTGTGAATGTGACATGAATATTCCACTGTGTTCCCAAGGTATTCTTTTGTTGTGAGTTGTTTGATTGTTTATTTTTATAAGGAAATTGCTTTATGACACTTGGTGACATTTCCATAACCTGGCCCCTGCTTGTCTTCTTGCCCTGTGATCAGCCTTCCAAAACCGGGTCACCTTAGTCACAACAGAACAAAGCTTCGCAGCAATGGAAGCAAAGGTGGAAAAGTAATTTTCCCCCTTTCTGTCTTTCCTGCTGTTTATGAAAACTGAGATTGGAGGTCGAAACCTTGGCATGTTTGGCATTCTTGGGGAAGAGACACCATCATTAAAACATAACTGTATGCTACTGTTTTAATAGTGTTCGCATAAATAATTGGATTCATGGACATCTAAATTTCATTCCAGAAATCAAAGCTATGGTAATCAGGACCCGAGTTCTCTTAGGCCTAGTAATTTAATTCCTCCTCCAGCTGAACTATTATGTGTCTCTGTTCCTTGTTATTATGCCAGTAAATTGCTCAGGCAGATGTAGTGATGGATGACGGGCATAAACTATTTCGCTCTTGTTCACGGCTAGACGCATACCAGAATGCAGATCACTTTAAACACAGCTGTTTTTGTAAGCGCGTTTTCTGTGTGGAGCTGTAAGTGCAACATTCAAGTCATAACAGAGGAGGTGTAGGGAGGTTCCTGGGGGTACCCAGGGTCGTGGTTTCACTGCTTCTCCCCGCCCACCCCCCGGGAAGCATGGTGCTGTCTGAACCCTGGATCACATGCTCAGACCCTGTCACTCCATTCATGCCTCTGGACAGCATGCACGTTTCATGGTTTAAGGAGAATACTGGTTTCATTTTATTTTTCTCCCTGGTTTTATCTGAGTTTTCCACTTTATTTGGAGAACTAAATAGCATTGGTGCCTATGATTTTATTGACTACAGAAGAGGGCTTATACACAATAAATTGGCTGATGAATGCATTGAGTCATCTTTATTCTTTTCGCAAATGGTATGACATTGAGACTCTATAGAAAAATGAGAAGCATACTGGATAAAATTTGGGGTATCCAAGCAACTGCTAAGTTTAGGGTTCTTTTGAGATGTTGACTCAGGTAATAAACTCTTATGCAGAAATTCAAGCAATCAAGAAAGCAATGATTGCACCCCATTTCTCTCTAAGCAGATGAAGGCTTATACCATCTGATTATCAATGCCAGTGTTTTTCTCTTCTTCTTCTTACCTACTTCTTGTTGAAATCAGCTTTCAAACATATTAGGGAAAGAGAACAGTTTTCCGTGGTGTAGAAAATGTTAAAATAACCAAATAAGATCTTCTGTATTAACTTCACTTATTAACACACTAATAATTCATTCTTATCAACGTTTTTGTTAATAAGTTTCTCCTTATTCTTTTCTTGAGCCACGTGCTTCACCTCCTTCGTGTGTGTTCACTCATTATCTCTTGCATCATATTTAATCAGAATCAGAAGGGTCATGCATATGTTTATGGATCTTGCATGTATTCAAGTTCTTTAAATTCTGAGTTAACAAGGAAATTCGTCTTGTGCTGTATGCATCTCTTCACATAGCTTTCCCTTTTTTGCCCTCAGCAAAGTTAATAGAGGGTCAGTTTTTGAGAGCCTTTTGCCATCTTCCTTTCTGTCTTCCTAGATTGTGGGAACCTGTTGTTTCCCCCATATGTTAGAAATCCGATTTCTTAGACCATGCTGAACTCACTAACATTCCATGGAGGTTGTGTCTGACACAAACTCGCCAGGTTCCTCTCCCTTCTTCCTCAGTAAGCTTCTCCTTGCAGGCAAGAATCAGCAATGGAGTAGTAATTCTCCTCTGCTGTCCCTTTTTTCAAGGGAAATGTAAATGTCAAATGGCAGCCTTCAACCCTGTTCCTGTGGTGCTTCTTGTCAAATAAAGACCCTGGCAGATATTCCTGATATGTTGAAATCTTCTCCCACACCTAGATCTTTTTACTTTATTGGTTTTGTCGTCTAATCAAGTAAGAATCATCTATTTTTCCTGTCTGGCCAGATGGAATGTGATGTACTTTCACGATTTAACACTTTCCAATTTTCATTTATCATTTTTCACATGACGATGTCTGCGCTGACAGGTACATGATTGCCTCAAGGATATTTTACTAGAACTTTCTAATTTTGTTCCAGACATGCCCTTCTTTTGCCATCCAAATTTGCCGATTTCTTACCACTGTGCATCACTGTATACATATTTAATAAGACAAATACTCATTCTGATCCCTTTTCCAGTTACACTGTGACTTACAGCTCTCTGTTACCATAATTCTCAGCGCTGCGTATTTCAGTGGTCCTCAGAATATTGTTCCCTGTCCACCAGCATCAGCATTGCTTGGGAACTTAGAAATGAAAGCCCTCAGGCCCCATCCCAGACCCACGGGGTCAGGAACTCTGGGCATGGTGCCTAGTGATCTCCGTTTTAATAAGGTTTCCGGATGATTCTGATACTCAGTGAAATTTAAGAACCACTGAGATACCTGATACTCTACAAAACTTATACAACTGGTAAGACGAGGGAGCACACCTGTATCATTTCGGTAGGCATCACTGACCACTGGGTATTATAGATTTATTTCAGCCAGTTTCCTCTTCCCCCTCCGTTTGCAATTTAAACCTTCAATAGCAATATCTGAACCAGCTTCCACTTACTCTTCTTGAGTATTTACTATGCAGACGCTGTGTGGTATTTTCACGTACATGATGAGAAGTCATTCCTGTAATACAGTAAAGTCCAACACGTATTGGTATTCCCCGCCCCCCTATTTAATAGACTTTACTTTTTACAGAAGTTTTAGGTTTATAGACAATTTGAGCAGGAAATACAGAGAGCCCCCCTGGCCCCCCTCTTTGCTTGTCTGACCCCTCCATTTCCTCGGTGCTAACATTTTGCACTGGTATAGTACAATTGACCCAATATTTATACATTAACTTAAGTTTGTAGTTTACGGTAGAGCTCACGTTTTGTGTTCTGTTGATTTTGATAAATGCATGATGTTGTGTATCCAGTTACAGTGTTTTTACAGAGTAGTTTCACTGCCTGAAAAAAATCCCCTGAGCTTTGCCTCTTCATCCTTACCTTCTCACCCTAAACCCCTAGCAACCATTGATCTTTTTACGGCCTCCATCATTTTGCCTTTTTCCAGAATGTCATATATTTGGAATCCTGGTATCCTCTTTTTACAACTGCATAAACTAAGAAGAGCTGTGCGCAAGGGTGAAAAGTTGCCGACTTATTGAGCGGGGGTCATACTCTGACCCGCTGGCTTTTCATGCCTTGTGTATGTTTTCAATTCAGTGCCACATTCCTGTTCAGATTTCCAACATTCCTCATCATTGATTTTTTTTCTCCTTTCCTGAAATTGGTTGAAATGACTATTACTGTTACTTCTCTTTCCTGCTCCAGTGAAGACAAAGTCGTGGAGGTAGCAGAGGAGGAGGAAGTGACGGACGTGGAGGAAGAAGAAGCCGAGGACGATGAGGACGATGAGGATGGTGAGGTCGAGGAAGAGGCTGAGGAACCCTATGAAGAGGCCACGGAGAGAACCACCAGCATTGCCACCACCACCACCACCACCACGGAGTCTGTGGAAGAGGTGGTCCGAGGTAACCCACTCTTGGCTGGGATAGTCTTTCTTGGGGAAAAGGAAAACAGCAGTGCTTGAAATTTCTATCTAGCTTACCGTCAGTGGCTTCCCAACCAAAAATAAAATTCTAAACAATTCTTATGCTTGTTGAACTCTGCTGGTTAATAAGCAGTCTAACAATTCATTTCACATGACGTCCTGGTTATACAGTCTGTTCTGTATGAGCAGCTTGGCAAATCCCAACTTGTTCTAAGCGCCACCTAACCAGGTGTGGTCTCTTTTGACAAAGGCTGAATTAGTTAGGTGACCTGGGTATTCATTCCCCTGGCAGTGGGTGTGTCTTACACTCCATCATCACCTGTTACCTCTGTCAATACCTAGGCTGTGAGTTCCTTGAAAACAAGGACTGGATTTTAGTTAGCGTCGTGCAGAGTGTCTGCCTTAGAAAAAGTTCAATTAAATCTTAGTTGAGTGAGTAGTTGGAATTAGATTTCATTAAAGAAGAAGGTTGTCTGGTGAGTATCACATTATTGTTTTGCTGTAAGATTAAACTTGGTTGATTTTCATTGCCTTTATTTCATTGGGGGAAGAGGCAGTGCCTTCTTCGAGAGGTAGATGTAGCATTAATACCTTAAACTTTCTTTTTCTGTTTATTTAATGTTCCTCATGGGAATGTTGTGAACTGAAAGAACTAAAAAACTTCCTTTTTTTCTCAATGAAACAAAAGCAACCATTGAGTTTATACTTTACAACCAAATGTTATTGTAACAACTAGTGAATTCTTGGGTTGATTTTCTTAAAGGGTATTTATATATTTTACAGATAGTAAAAGATACTTCCAGGATTAGCTTGAATGAATATGGAGGGACTTGGTGAATTTCATTGTACTACAAATACTTTTAAAGTCTACCCATAAATGTTACAACAATGTCAGTCTTCCTCTCACTTTTTATTAAGGTAAAGTTATTTCAGCTCTACTGTTAAATTGGAGCTTAAAATGGGATGTTTTCTCTGCCTCAAGGAGGTTTCCAATGATCACTGTGGTAACTTCCTTGCATTTTTATAACTTTATTGAGGTACAAAGTACATATAAAATACACTCATTTTTAAGTGTATAAGCATGTAATTCATTGGTTTTAATACATTTACCAAATTGTGCAGGCATCACCATAATCCAGTCTTAACATTTTCATCATCCCAGTAGCACACACCCATTCACCGTTAATCCTTGTTCTCAGCATAAGCCCTAAGCAACAACTATCTACTTTATGCCTCTACAGATTTGCCTTTTCTAAACATTTAATGTAAGTGGGGTCATACATGGTCTTTTGGTGTCTGGCTTCCTTTACTTAACATAGTGTTTTTGAGGTTCTGCATTTCTTTAACTTGCTTTTAAAACTGAGATGCATTAGCTTAAAATCCATTGTATCACAGTCTTAAAAAAAAAAAAAAGATACAGTACAAGATGGATGGTTTCTCATTCCCTACTTAATGACAACTTCTTATTCAATGTAGCACATAAGTGCTTGTGTAAGTAGATAGATATACCTTTAGGTAAATGCATACTTTGAGGCACTGTTTTTAAATACCTGTGCCACCCTTTCCCAGGGTATTTTTCATAGGCCTTGTAAGACCATCTGTGACAGATCTGGCTGAATGAACTTGTTAACTTCTATTTTCCTAGCAGCGAAAGACGTTTTTCAGGGCTTTTCTTTTTGAAACCTAAAAACATGTGACTGCAAATTACAACAGCTAGTAATTTGCAGTGGGATTGATGTTCTTTCCATGAAGACGGCTGTTTACACAATCATGAATGTCCACTTTTCAACATTAGGTTTTAGAGCTCCTATTTGGTTTAAGCCATTTGCTAGGCTCAATGGGTCATATAATGAGAACACACAGGATGGCTGACCCTCATGGATGTGAACATCTAGTAGGAAATATAAGTCAAAGAAATACAAAGTCATCTGGATAGTAAAAAGTATGGGCCTAGAGCCTACTTCAAAGAGTAAGAGATTGATTGGAGAAGGCATTTGAAGTAGAACTGGAAGGACTGTGGTGTGTCTATCAATGGATTTTGCTATAGGGTACTTTAGAGTCGGTAGGAATAGCAAAACCAATATGATGCCACCAAAATATACACGGCATGCTTGAGAAACAGGGTCAGTCCAATATAAGCTAAGCAGACGTCTTGCAGAGTAGAGTTACAAGACATTGGGTTGGGACTAAAATGTGGAGACCATCAAGCCAGGCTGGCAAGTATGGACGTTAACTGAGGATGATGAATTCAAGACCTACTATGTGTTGAGATTTTTCTGGTAGAAACAATGTAGGGCTTTTGCTTTGATGTTGCTGCTTTTGAGGGGGATGGGTGAACAGGAAGTGAGGTAACGCGTGTATTTCAGTGAGAGGATGCCACATAAACTTAAGCCCATATTTCAGACCAAGACAGAATTCTCTTGCACTAGTAAGGCCTTGTTATGTTCTAACTTAAGTCCAGTTCTTTTTGCTGCAGTTTTCTGTAAATGTAGCATTACTAGATGTTAAGATAGACATTGAGGGACATATGTTATAGTATATTCTATAGAAAGACAAAGGCACTTAAAAGAGAATTTAGTTATTATAAAAATCTCCAGGCTAAAGATACACAAAGGAATACTGTAAAAGATAACAAATTAATGATGTTGATGGCAAGAAGAGAATGAAAGCAACCTTCTAAAAGTAAATACCTGCTCATTGAGAGGGACCACATGTTAACGCCAGAAATAGAAGAGATTTTAATGAACATTCATCCACTCTCATCTGAGACTCCTGAAATGGACAAAAGCTACAACTGAGGGAAGTCTTTCTGGGAAAGGAGGCCTAAGAAGGGAAACATGTTATGGTATACCATAACATGTCAGAGAGCGTTCAGTATTCCCAGCTAGTTCTAATAATGAAGTAGACGATTTAGATGCCACCATTAAAGGGACCAGCGACGTACAGTCCTTTTCCTCCACGAAGCCCCTTTTCCTTCCTTTTTTTGTATAGAAGGTGAGTTAGGGGTCTTCCCTAATAAAGAGCAAAGGTCATGCCATAGGTGATGGCTAACTTTGTAAAACTCTAATTTCAAGTAGCCTGCCCCTGAGCTGAAAATACAGATCAGAAGTGACTGGCAAAGAAGAGATAATGAAAAAAGACATAATCTAGTTTTGAATGTGAATGTTTCAGTGCCCGAGAGAAAATGTGATTTACAACCGTACTTAATAAGAAAATTGTTTCTTCATTACCAATATACTGCCACTAATACGAGTCCTTAATGTGCTTCATAAGAGAAAATTCAATATTTTTCTAAAATTTAAAAGAAATAGGCAGAGGGAAGAAAAAAATAGGGCATATCAGTAGGGTCGTAAAATTTCCAGCCATTTTGTGTCAGAATCAGTGACACCAGGGTGGAAGATGTCAGTTTTAACTGTGTTACCGATGCCAGTGGAGAAAGGTGTTGTTTGAAAGGGAGCACACTGCAGCATCCATCTGGCTTTAAGGTTTATTGGTTTTGGGGTGTTAAGAAGAACTTGGATATGGATCTAAAGGGATAAGCCAATACCAATTTGAATAAAACAACAGAGGGTGCCAAAAAAACGTATACACATTTTAAGCAAGGAAAAACCTATTAAAATTGTAATACTCAGTATGTACTGTTAACAAAAGATGAATACAAATCACGTTTGACTTCTGCAATTACAAGAGGTGCTCATAGTGGTTCCCATCAGCGTCCAGACGCTTCTGATAACGGCGAACTACTGCTTGAGCGGCGTTAACCAAAGTGTCCACTTGTATACATTTTTTTGACATCTCCAGTAGTATATTTAGACCTTGTTCCTAATTCTCTGTGTTTTGAACAGTGATTACTCTTCATAAACCCAGACCATCCAGATAATTTTTGACCCGAACATGAATTCTGAACTAATTACACATGAGTATGGCAGTAAATAATAGAATCTTTGATTTAATCTAGCCAGTTTTGTCCATCCAGAGTAACTGTGTTTTTCCCCTTATATCCATTTGTTCAGCAAGTATTCCTCATGCCCCTGCTGATCGCCAGGCTCTCTACTGCTATGACATATGTATTAGGGGATTGGCTAGCACTGTGCTGTGGCAGATGGGGCTGGAATTCCTGTGTTTTCACAATCACCACACCCTTTGCACTTTAGGGTAGTAGTTCTGTCTTTTAATCCTTGTAGCTGTGCTGTGTGGTAGAAATTTTACTTCCCCATGTAAACCAAGACATCTAAGACCAAGAGAAATTTTGTTTAAATTGCCCAAGGCCACAAAGCTGATAGTGGTGAGGATTTGGAACCAGATGGGTCAGGGTGTTTCTATTACACTAATGTCAAAATTTTCCTTGTCCTTGCCCTTTTATTTATAAATACATACTATTTCAGTTTAAAATGTGCTTCCTTATAAGTGTGTAATCCTTTGCTATAGGCACATATGCATGACCACACTGAACATTTACTAAATTTTAGAATTCTTATCTCAGTAATAATCATCAGGGGTCAGTAAACCCCATTTGTTTACATGTTATCTATGGCTGCTTTCATGCCATTGAGGCAGAGTGGAGTAGTTTCAGAAGACACCATATGGCCTACAAAGCTGAAAATATGTGCTATCTGGGCCTTTATAGAAAACCCCTGCTACTATACATTAGGAAAAAACCATGAAGTTCTTTATATTTCAGATATTATCATACCAAGTTAATGTCATTAAGGTAGTTTTATTATGGTTAGAAGTACACTAGTATAAATAGTATTTAAGAGAGGATTTTTAATAATTATATGGCGTAGATCCAGTTAAGTAGCCATGGTAAGTCTGTTTGTTTCATGTGTGTGGTGTAGATGCTGATAGGATGTTGAGTGTTTCTTGCATGAATTACTTTTTTTTTTTTTAGCTGAGCCATCCTGCCACCTGTTGGCAGCTCAGCGGCAGCTCAGCTTGGGCTGGGAATTGAACCAGCGACCCTGTTGCTCAGAGCTTGCACTCCTGAGCTAGCTCTTAACCAAGTGAGCCACTCAGCTGACCTTTGCACAAATTACTTTTGATGATCCACGTTAGGTTCTTGATGGTAGTGCCCGGCACATGCTATTTTAGTTTGTTTTACAAGAATAGGCTGCCCACAGTTAAATTCTGGCTCTACAGCCTATTAACTGCGTAGATTTGTATCAATCAAATAACCTTTAGCCTCAGCATTTCCTACTATAAAATGGGGTTTAATAATACTGACCTCATTTTAATCATTTTGTGAGGATTAAATGAAATAGTCTACTGGGAAACAGAGTTATTTGTAGACGTAAGTGCTCAATTAACAGGGTGCTATGGTTGTCATGGTTATAAGCATCATTCTGATCCTCCAGAGAACTAATGCTCACTACTTAATAGGAATGCTAAAGATAACAGATTGCCATCTTAATTATAAAAAGTACCAGTGTGACATATCTGTACTTACTGGTATAATAGAGGTGATGTTCCTAGAACTATTAAGAATAAAAACCAGCGTACAATCTGTTTCTGGGTCAAAAGATATTGTATGAATATATATATTGTGTATTAAGATATCTGCAATTAAATTTTATGTCCAGCTGAAAATTGAACCAAGATAGTATTAAATGCCACTGCCTTTCAACAGAGTGTTTCATTTGAACCTCTTGGAAGTTCATCTATTAAGTGGACAGAGACACGGATGTAGGTGACTCTAAGCATCCCATATGATGATGAAGTTTAAAAGTTTGATCTAAATGATCCTTTGCCTTGGGCTAGGACTGAATGCCACAGAATTAAATGATTGTTCTTCTCCCTCTGGTAACCATTAATCTGGGAGAAGCGCCATGGGATTTTCTGCTGTGGCTTCCACCAGCATCAACTAGGCACTCCTAGGTACTGGACATTGCCCTGGTTGCTGGGGGCACAAGGGTATGAACATGGCGGCCGCTCAGGTTGCGTCCAGTCATATCTGCACACTCACTCCTAAGGAGAAGCAGACTCCCCAACCTGGCTGGGAAGGAACTCTAGCAGCACGGCAGAGGAAAGTGCTCGGCCTTCAACTGTGGCATTGCCGAGAAGTTGGCTTTTGAGTGATTTTTAAAGGAGAATAGGATCTTGCCGGTTAATGGGGCACCAAATAGAATGACTTCAAGAAGTAGCATAAATCAGCGGCTGGCACTGATCTCAAGGGCAGAGGAAACAAAGCTTAGCCTTATTCGCCCATCTGTGATGTTACCTGTCTGTAATGGATGTGACACAAGGTATCCTGTAATTCACTAATAGGGTTCTTGCGTATCGTTCATATTTAATGTTTCGCAACTTTGGGGGAAACTTGCAACGAACATGAAAATGTACTCACATACTTGCGTTGGAGGCTGAAGTGCAGTCCCCCTTTCGAGGGATCCTTTACCTCTGTGTTTTACGGGCCACTCCTGTTCCTGGGCCAGAAAGCAGCATCCTGTCCAGTGAAGTCGAGAGAACTAGTGTCAGCGCCACGCTTAGAAGTGAGAGGTGCAGCCTGTCATTTAATGTCCCGTGGCACGGCAGCCATTGATTTTGAGGCATTTGATGTACTCTTTCATAGAAGCCAAGTGAAGCAAGGCACTGAGAAGCTTCTTTCTACCTAGTTTAACGCTCCCAATTCAGAAAGCCCACTCAGATACTTAGGTTATTTAAAATTTGAGCGCGAGGAACAGAGCCATATAAAAAGTTGTGTGTGTTTATACATTTATAGTTTTCTTGTTTTTAGTAGCAAATTTATTGAGATGCAGCTTGCATTCCATGAAGTATAGAATCAGTGGTTTAATATTTTTGCGGAGATCAGCCTTGTCACATAGAACATTCATTTTTTCAACTTTATTTTGCCTGAAGTATTCCATTGCTAGGAGTGCTTAGTTACTTTTCATTTTCCATGTCTACACTTTTCTTTGTGTCAAGGTGCTTTAATTTCATGTTAGAATAGTGGGAATAAAATGTTAAAGGAATTTTAATACAATTATGCCTGGCATTTATTAAAAATAAACATTTTCAGTCCAAATCAATTAAAAGCCAGTAGCTGGATTTTTAAAGAATGTTAATCTTTCTCATGGCTTCCCCCAAATCGGTTGCTGTTCAAAACATATGTCTCAGACACAACAATTTCATGCATCTACACAATGCAGAGTTGGCAATTAGGAAAAAAGACAAACCTAAGAAAAGAAATCTAGCAAATAAGAGAGCAGTTCATTGAAGCATGCATGTCATTGTCATAGGCACACCTTTTTACTAATCTACTAGGTCTGACAAATACGTTTGCAAACTCCCTCTAGAAAAAGTGCTACATACCTCATTGATGAATATCACTACTGTCACCTTAGAAGTACTCTCCTTGGGAAGCTATGCACTGATGCCAGCACCTAGTCCAACCTTTAAAGCAATTTTGAACTCTTTTTCTGGAATGGCCATCAGAACTGTCATCATATTACCCTTGATGCCTTGAATGTCATCAAAATGTCTTCCTTTCAATATTTTATTTATCTGCAGATTAAGAAAGAAGTCACTGGGGGGCCAGATCAGGTGAGTAGGGAGGGTGTTCCAACACAGTGATTTGTTTACTGGCTAAAAAGTCCCTCAAAGACAGTGCCGTGTGAGCTGGTACATTGCCAATTGATGCAAGAGCCATGAATTGTTGGTGAAAAGCTCAGGTTGTTCTTGTCTAGCTTTTTCATGCCACCTTTTCAGCACTTCCAAATAGTAAACTTGGTAAACTGTTTGTCCAGTTGGTACAAATTCATAATGAGTAATCCATCTGAAATCCATCTTATGAAAAAGGTTAGCAACATGATTTTGACTCTTGATTTGGACTGTTGGAATTCTTTTTGGTCGTGGAGAATTGGCTGACTTCCGTTGTGCACTTTGACACTTTGTTTCAGAGTCATGTTGGTGCCCCATGTTTCTCATCAGTGATAACATGGTCCAAAACATTATCTTCCTTCTCCAAAAGGTCTTGGCAAACTTCGACTCTCCTTTGCTTTTGTTCATCGGTGAGCTCCTTCGGGACCATTTTTGCACACACCTTTCTCATGACAAGATTTTCAGTTAAGACTTTCCTGTTTTCAAATCAATGTTTATTTGGTCTGCTATGCTTCTCACAGTCAGCTGATGATTTTAACACACAATTTGACGAGTTTTTGAAATGTTTTAGTCAGTTTTCCTTGTTACTGACTGCCCTGACCTCTCTTCATCAGTGACACATTCTCTCCACTCAGAAAAACATTTAATCCATTTGTACACAGTCGTTTTCTTCATGGCATTATCCCCATAAACTTGGACTAACATGTCCTTGATTTCACATCCACCCTTGCCAAGTTTAACAAGAAATTTAATGTTTGTCCGTTGCTCTAATTCAAGCTCAGACATTCTCGTGACAGCACACAAAAACACGCAACAGTAATGAACGCCACTCAGCAAGACACCGCCACACATCGACATGAACACAGCTGTGAGACACTGATAGACCAAGGTTATGAAACTTTACCGAGCTGTTTGTACAGTGCTGCCAATGTAAGCGCATGGTAGCAAGTCCGTGAACGTAATTGTCAGACCTCGTATGCGCACTTCTCTTCATAAGCCAAAACCTATGCAACTTCTTCCTCATCCTTTCCCCCTGGTCTTTTAGAAAGTGATTGAATTTTATATATCTACTTTTGACGTTTCAACTGCACATAAAACACGGTTAGTCACAGTTTTTCTCAAATGTTAATGTCCATGCATGTCACCCAAGGCACTTGCTCAACACAGATTCTGAGTCAGTAGGTCTGGACTGGGTCCCAAGCCCTGGGTGATGCCGGCCCTCCTGGTCCTGGGACTGCACTTTCAGCCGTGGTCTCTACTAGTGTTCCCTCCATACTGTGCAGATTTAGGAGGTTCAGGCAGGGAGTAAGAAACTGAAATGGAAAACCATCCTTATCTACGATGTTCTTAATATAGTATCAGATATCACCAAGTGGGAGAGAATCCTCATATGTCTACCCACCAAGCAATTTTGTAAAAGTTCAGCTGTCAATACCAAGCAAATTATAAAGTCTTAGAATTGCCCTACTTTTTCTAATTGTTGCTAGTTTCACTTGTTTTTTGGATATTTCTGGAGACAACCCGTTTCCCAGCACACCCCCCCACAGGTCAGTGAGAAAAATTACTTCGTCTTACTTCCAACAAAGGACATGACATCTTGTCTTGTTCAATGTTTCGCGCTTCTTGTAATATTGTGTTGTGCTTCAGACTAGCCACACAGCTTAGAGATAAACAAGTTGATTCCCCTAACAAACAAGACACAAAGGTATCAAGAAAAGTCATAGTGGTGCCCTTTTGTGAATGCCAGCCAACACCACTAACACAAGAGTGCTGATTATGCTAAATGCTTCACGAGTGCATCTCCTTTACATGCTATTTTATAACTAATGTTTCATCATGGAGGGAGATGAGAATAGGGTCACGTATAATTGGTATGATAGATGTATTGGATAGCCTTACAGAATCAACACAATTCAGTAAAAGTCAAGTAAACTGCAGATATCTTCTAGAGACTTCCGTAACAAATCAGCACCTGTCATTTCATACTGAGTCAGTGATTTCATTACTAGCACAGCTGCTCCCATCATTTGTTGATATATTTCAACCCATATTGGAGGCTTACATGAGATTTGTCATAGGACTTTAGTTGAAGCTTCCTTGCCTAATTTTACATGCCTCTATTTAGTAAAATGTGATTAATAGATAATAAATATCTGATCATTTATTGCCCTGATCAGAGCAATTTTCTATTAGACACGTTTTTCAATTACTACTTGCTGATATTTGCAAGCATATTATAAATTCTCTTTTGCACAAAAAGTACCTATATCTGTGGTTGTGAAAAATACATTGTTAAAAAATAATTAGATGTCTAGTATATTGACTTTTTAAAATTTTCATCCATAGGTGTAAGACACAAATTTGTCTACTTATTCTTTAACAGAATGTAAGATCAGTTCTAATAACTTAGGCTCATGAAGTCACCTTACAGAAATATTTAGAATTGTAGCAATAACTTAATCAGGCTGAAAACTAAAGTTATATTAATGGCATTGAGGTTATTTGGTTTCATTTTTAATGGAGTGAATGATTAGGCACGTATGTCAACATTTATTTGAAATATTAAAGATAAGCATATTTAGTAGATTTCAGTACTCTGTCATTGTTTTTATTTTATTTTACTGTTAATATTAAACAGCTGACTTACTGTGAGGTCAAACAATATTTGTCTTGCAAAATATGTCATCTTTAACTCAAGGAAAGTCGATCTATTGATTTACTTTGCTTTTTTAGTAGGCATTATAATTATTGCACATTTGAAAATGGGATTTTCTCCCCATCCTAGTTGCCACTTTCACAGCTGTCTTTATGCTGAATTTTTAAAAAGGTGTAAAAGTAGCATTCAAACTTTGGTAGTCCACAAAAAACAAACAAATAAAAAAAAAGTGCTCCAATTTCAAATGTATTCAGAGTTAATTTTTTGTGATTAAGCATTATTTTTCGAGCAGTGAAACATAATTATTTATATAATGGAGAGAGCTCTACCTCTGTTCCTGTCTTGTGTTTATACAATATTGATTTTTAGAAAATGAAATACAGCGTGGAAAGCAGCACAAATCTCAGCAAGGATCTCCTTACCAAGATGAAAAATGCATAGAGCCTTTATTTCAGCACATAAACTTTTATACTGCTTTGTGTACACTCAGATTTCAGTTTATTAAATAGCCTTTTTGTCTTCAAGGGTGAATAGAGCTGTTCTAAAAGAAGAGATAAGCCTTCCCTGACAGCAGAATTCAGCTAGATGAATATTAGGAAACCAATTTGTGATCTTAAAAATTTAAGAATTAAATATGAATAAACAAAGATTATCGTTCCATAGATGTCCATCTAAGTCTGTGCCTATGTTTCTAGCTAACCTGAAACATTCTCTTTGAGAAATATTCCTGCTTCTATTATTCTAGGCAGATTTTTCTCCCTCATTATATGTAACCCCTACTTTGAATGGAAATAAAGGTGTACTGGAATTCCAAAGACACATTTAGCAAATGATTTCAAAATTCCAGTTTTTCATTTATTATTTTAGGTTTTGAGAATAGAATGAAGATGAGAAAAGGAAAATGTAGTTTTGATTTTCAGATGAATTCTACTTGAGGCTACAGTAATAAAAGGTCTAATTTTACATGCTCTACATTTTAACGGGTGATATTATAAATAATTTTCCACTGAGTGGTTATAGTAATCAATATGAAACACGTTTTTCATTGAATTTTTTAGAGATTTCTGTAGATTAGGAAGGAAGAGATTTTTCTATTCAAAAAAATAATAGTGTAAACATAAGCTTTTAAAATCTCTTGAGATTTCTTTTTCTCTGAATCTAGTCATGCAGCTTGTAAATGATGATATTTCAGGACTCAATGCTTTAAAACTCTTCTACTGGGTTAGAATCTGGATTAGGTAGATTGCCTGGTAATTTTCCATTACAAGGAAGGAATTTAAAGGAAAGTTTGTCAAACTGAGATTTATAGCCCTTTGATGGAATTACTCTGAAATGATAAGAGATTCACGGAAAGAGACAAGGTTAGAAATCGAAGGCAAATTGAATTCCCAGCATTCCTCTTATGTTTTGAATGTGGGATTTTTTTTTCCCCTCTCATTTTTTGGGAGATACTGAATAGGTTCATATGCAGTGAAAGAGTTAGTGCAAAGATATCCTGGATAGTCTTCACCCAGTTTTGTCCATCGTTACTGCAGTATCACAACTGTGAAACTGACATGATCCTTTAACACTTGTTCAACCCAAGTATGTGCTGATTTTCCTTTCTTCGGAGAGTCTTTGGCCATCTCCTTAATACCCGTTAATACCTGTATAAAAGCATTAGTATAAGACTTCCCCAGTGCTGACCCCTTGCCCACCTCTCAACCTCTCCCAAACTAAGCAGTTTCTCTTTTCAACTACATGGGTATTTTTTTCTGAAATGATGCAAGATTAGAGAATAGGTCAGAGAGATCGAATACCGCGTGCCCTACAATAGAGTAAGAACTTAATTATGGGTGAAAGATGAAAAATGAACGGTTTCACTCAGAGTCCCCTCTGAAATCAGCGTTACTCCTCTAGTCCTAGTCCGAAGGAAAGTGATGGGAAGTTCCAGGTTGATGGTTGATCGGCAATGTTGATAATTGGCGGGATTATAATGAGATACCCGTTCTTGCCTGTCCAGGCTGACTCTGGTATGAGGCAACAGATCAGAACCAGCTGGATGGGGTGATTGTCTCTGACAGGTTCCAAAGTGACAGACACATTCTCATCCCTGTTCTTCTAGGCTCACGTATGTCTACTCCTCAATATGTTATGTATTTGACATTACATCATCATATACTGTTATACCAGCTGTGACCATATTATGTGAAATATCCTTTTATATGTGGGTACCATGGGGTTGATCGCTATGCCCCACCATGTCCACACACACCAAAGTCATGAAACTATTTGGAGCCATTCTAAGTCAGTTCAGCAGCCCTGATAATGCCAGGAGAGCCAACAAAACATTCTGCAAATGGACATTACATCACTCTTTTCTTTGCCTTTTCAGATTGATGGATAAAGACTCTTATTGGAGACTCCAATAAGAATTGTGGGTGTCTCATGTAGCCCCTTCTATTAGTTGATTTGTAGATGGATTTTGAGTCCTGAATGCTTTTTTGGTTGATTGGGGCTCTACAAATTAGCTGTGACAAAGTGTTTCATAGCCATTTAGATTCAAGCAGAAGAAAAAAAAGAGAATATAATTTAAAAAACAAATGTGCCATTATGTCCCACTCTTGATATAATAGGAAAACAGCAATATATTCTAATGTCATTTAAGTTCAGGACTGAGAAGTTTTGCCTTTATCAGTAGTAGGAAATTGTGACTGGGATATACAAGGGCAGAGATCTATTATGGATTATATCCTATGATCATGATTCTTCATCCCATTACTTAACTTGCACCCACCCGAAATTCTACCACTTTTATTAAGCACATGGGAGATGTCGTACAGTCATGTTCCCAGCCCCTGCAGAGCTGCGATGTGTACTACGGGGCCTGTGGCAGACAAGTGTCAGAACACACGTATTTGGTGCTCTAGCGGTATGAAATGTGAGAATCGGTGTAGGCTCAGAAGGCACCGTTGCCTGCAATCTTGTTGGAATAGTGAGCCTGAGGAAGAGATGAATGAGAAGTGTTATCATGTCTTAAAGACAAGAAATCGTATGTTACCCGAACATGTACAAACTGGTGAGGGAGATACAGGCAAGGAGGGAAAAGCCAACCTGTGGGTACTTCTTACTACTGAAGACAAGGTCTAGGAATGGAGGCAGCTGGTGGTTGTAGTTGTCGTACTCCACATTTGGGCTTGGTTTTTAACTTTGCAGCCCAGAAGCTGCTTTGTCAGTAACTCAGAGGTGATCAGACCCCCAAAAACTAACTTATTCTATGGAAGGTAGAATGCTAGTCCTTTCATTTTGGGAGATAAATGGAATTGCCTAGTGGATGGGATACTTGTGTCAGCTGGTTGGCAGATTTTCATCATCCTGGAGAATTCTTTGCAGAAAGCAAACTAAAACACATTGTAGCTTGGCGAGCACGGACTGTCAAAGCAACAGTACTGAATGAGATGATTTTAAAGATGGGTGACATTGAACTTGATGCTCCTGGAGTCAGATGTTTCCATCTGAGAACCATCTAAAGAGAGCCAGAATCATCTTAGATATCTGTTACACTGGGCATTTCACCTGCAGAGAGTCTGACCCTCACCACCTGGGGCTCCGTGCTGACTGTCCCCCCACCCCCAACTCTTAGCATCCCCATGAGGGCAGCAGCTCCTGGTTTTGCCATCATCTCTTGGAAAGAGCAGTGAGTCCTGTGTATAGGGAAGTAAAATAGTAGTTTTCTTTTACATCATCCACATTGTGGATCTTTGTCTTGGAGTGATTGATTGGGGTCAGTCTGTTGAATATTCCTAATTTGGAAGCTCTGGGTTTGGCCTGGCTTTTATCTTTTAGAAGAAGTGCGCTTCCCTTGGCATGTTAGTAAAACTAAGAATAAGCAAGACATCTGGGTGTGCTGTGGCATCAGCAGGCTCTCTGTGAGCCTAGGCAGGACACAAACCAAGGTGGAGAATTGTGTTCCATCTAACAAAAATGGAATACACATGCAAAGTAGATTTCTTATTCTAATCACTGTAAAATGAGATGAGACAAGCTCCTACACTTTGAGTCAATCAGGGGTTATGAAACTGATCTTGGGGAGGGTGGCAAAGCGCGTTGCTAGGTACGGTGTGTTTTAATGTAAAACAATACGTGGTATGTACTAACAAATTAGAGTTGGTTGGCTATATTTTATTGTTTGGAACATTATTGTCCAAGGGACTATACAAATAAAAATTGTTTTTAACTAGAGATAAGCAACTTTAAGTCACATTCACAGATATTACATATGCTTTCAAATACAGTCCGTCAGTGGAGAGACTGGCCCTCTCTGAAAACTGGACCACATGCAAACTATATGTAATTATTTTATACTCCAAGTCATGGCAATCATTTATTAAAGAGAATCAGGTATTTGTGAGAGGTTAAATTATTTGCATCCTAACCAGACACAATCCTTTTTCCTTTAAAGTGAATTCGAAGTTATTTTCAAGAAGAGTTGATTTTTTTTTTTATGATGAAGAAATGTTTTGATGTGCAGACACCTTGAGGCATTTAATATTAATCTAAAAGCCGCTGAAAGATCTGTTCACCTCTAGCTGGAATCCTTTTACTACTACTGAGAGCTACACTCATTAAACCAGATATGAATGCACTGCTTTGTTTCCGAGGTAATTCTGCTAGGTCATTAAATTCCTCCGTAAACCGTAAATGTTTGACAGACGCTGCCTAATAAACGCAGGGCAAGTTACCACGGGGAGGACTAATGCGTTAGAAAAGTAAACGTGTACGTGAACAGTGAGCCGGTACCTTTTCATGCTAAATGTGGTTCCCCACATCTCGTCTGATTAGAGGTGTGCTCAGAACAAGCCGAGACCGGGCCATGCCGAGCAATGATCTCCCGCTGGTACTTTGATGTGACGGAAGGGAAGTGCGCCCCTTTCTTTTACGGCGGATGTGGCGGCAACCGAAACAACTTTGACACAGAGGAGTACTGCATGGCGGTGTGTGGCAGCGTCAGTAAGTGGACCTTCCTCAAGCCCGGCCACCTTTCGTCTTTCTCGCCACTGACCGCTCCTTGTAACAGATTGGTTTTCTTGACTCTCGGGGCTGGGTCTGTTGCTCCCACTAACCCCATTTCTGTCAACCTCTCTACTCTCCAGGCATCACCTCCAGTATGTTAATCATGAGCACACATCTCCGTCTCTCTCTAATAAAGCATGGCCATGGGTGTGTACTTTTACTAGTTGCGGTGCCTACCTCTTGCATCTCTAGGGACTTTTGAGTGCTTTCCCCTAAGCCCAGCTGGACTTGCTGTTTTGTCTTCTCAGCTGTTTTCTGCAAACGTATGTGTATGTTGTTTGTCCGTGTACATGTGTGTTCAGGTCTGTGCATGTACACTTCATGTGCAAATAAGGTTTACCACTGAAAGCCTGACTGATGAAGCTTCGGTTGCATTGGTAAGGCATATTTGCTGCAATGAGTATCTTTAAGTTGCTTTACAACCTGGGACTTGGATTGTGGTGGCGAGGGAATGTGACAACTGAGCACCTGCACTTCAAATGCCAGAGGGCAGAAATGTCCCTGTGGCCCCTGAGCTCACACGTGGACATTTGCAATGCCAAGTTCTTATGTCTTCTCTTGGAAATAGAAGAAAATTCTTATTAAACATTAGAAACCTTCAACGACAAAAGTCTCGGGGAATATAATTTTCAAAGCCTTTTTCTCTTGAACTTAAAGCTTTTCATAACTCTGGGGGATAAATAAATGAAGTCACAATGACTTAAATGGGACTTGAAACTTTTTCCACAAAGGTAGTTCTCAGGAAGTAATACACTAGATATATGGGACTTGTGTTCTTAATAGCCTTCCACATTAGATTCCCAATTCCATTTCATTTGCTTTTTGTTCATGAGTAGGAAGTTTTAACTCTTCTAGAAATAATTATTTAACTCATCAATTAAAGGTTAAATTCAGTAATTATGCATTGTTTTGTTTTGGGAGACTCTTGCCCTTTCTCCCTTGTCTTGTGAGGGTGACAGTCACCATTTCCTGCCTGGGATTCCTAGAGATTATATAAATGGTTTTCCTGTGTGATCATAGGATTAAGCTAACAACAACAGGACCTGCGCCATTAACACCATCTGTTTGTGAAGCCCTATATCTGATGGAATAGTTCCTGTTGGTCTTTTATGTAGGAGATGACTCCACTTCTGTCTAGAGAAGTGAGAACAGGTGTAAGCGCTGGTAACCCCAAGGGCATCTCTTCTGGCTCTGATTGGACGATTGCAGCTTCTAGCTCAAAAGACTCCTTTCTTCAGTTTCAAACAAAGCAGTTAATTAGGTCCGGTACCAGGGAACACAATGGGGGATTCTGTTGCCTGGAGCCTTTTGAACAAAGGGCTTTTGTTAGTGATTCTAAATGGTTTAGCTGCTGCAGGAGATTTTCTGGCAGATTTCCAACTTTTTTCTCCCTTTCCCTAAGGTGGATTTGTTTTTTGGAGTATAAATATGTATATATATACATAAGAAAGAGAGTTTTTAGAAATTATTAGCAGTAATGGATTTGCCACAAGAGTTAGAAATTTTCCCTCCCAAAAAAACCCTACAGCAGCCCCTCCACCACACCCTCTTCGTTTGATCAGTTTGACTTGACTCAGGCTGGGAGCCAGCAGGGAGCGGGTACCCCAGGTCAGATGGAGCCTGTGGAGGTGCCCTGGATGGCACACATTTTGCTGAGATTTGCAAAAAGTAGATATCCCCAACAAAGATGTGATGGATAAGCCAGTCAGTATTTTGTTTCAGGGGAGGTGGGTTCTAGAATAATTTACCAAGAAAGCAAACAGGAGAGGTCGAAGGTCAGGAAGATGGGCAGATAACGTGTCCATAAAGTAAAGCCTCAACACCTAGCCAGCACGGAGCGGGAGGCTGCCGCCCTGTGAAGGGATGAAACAGACAGAGATGCCATGAAGAATGGATCAAAAGGAATTGCTGATGCTTGGCACTTAGGAGGAAGGATGGGAGCAAAAAACCCTTCAACAGGGTACTTGGATGTACTATCAGAGGCAGAAATAGCCAGCATTCTAAGATGTTACTGTGGAAATACATCTTAGGTTTATACGTTTACTTTGGTTTCCTGCTGGAGCCAAAACTAGGGTATTTGTTTAGGTTTTATTTTTAATTCAGTGATTTTGTTTTTTTCCTTTGATGAGTGGAATCCTGTGAGTTTCAGCCATCATTCCCATGTTTTCTATTTTTGTTTTTAGTTATGTTCTTTTATTTTCTCCATAGTGTCCCAAAGTTTACTCAAGACTACCCAGGAGCCTCTTCCCCAAGATCCCGTTACACGTATGTCGTAATGCACTTGAGCGGAGGGGGCGGGGGGAGTCCGTTGCATGGCTGGATTATAACTCCAGCATCATCACCTTCTTTGCATGGTTCTGTTTCTTAAACACCTATCTTTTAATAAAATGTTTATTTCCATTGCCTTGCTCGTAATTAATTATATCTGATTTTGCCAGGTAACTTCAGCTGTCCGGCTAAGGGCACGGACTACGCTGCTTCTATTCCTACTTTCCTTTTTATTTAGCGTGGTTCTATAAGATGTCATAGATACAACATGACTATTGTGTTTTATTTGGCATCACTGTTTTATTTTCTAAAGCTAACAAGATGGCACGATTTAACAAGAGGCCATGTTGATAAGTGTCTTGTTTCCCTGAAAAATATTGAACATACATGCATTGTACTAGCTACGAGTCCAATGCGTATGCAGTGGCTCCCATCGTGTGTGTTGTAAGACAGCTGTTAACACTTTAAGAAGCGGGAGAACTATCTCGTCCTCCTCTTCTTGAATGCACAACTAGTGGGACAGAGGCACCCAACTTCTGCTTTTATCATTAAGATGTAGAGAATGAACTTCCTATAAAGACACGTTATATCAACCTACCTTATACTGTCTGTGCTTTGATGATTTCACTTAGCGTATCAGTCTAGGTTAGTTTAAAAATATGGCATTAAACACACAGTTACTCATTTTAAAATTTGGATTATATCCAGAAATAGGTTTATCCAGAGTTAAATTAAGGATGGTATATACTATGGATGCTTGTGGTTGTTGGTAGAAGAAGCGACCCAATTTCAGTTGTAGCTTAAATGTAATGAAAATTAGCATGTATCGCTATTATCCTAAAAAATATCAAGTCTCAAAATTGATAAAGCCAATTATCTTTTTTTTAAAGATAAGTTATATTTGGAGAATTATGTAATTTACAAAACATTTTATCATAGACCAGAAAGTTTTTTAATGGCCTCTATAAATTCAAATGTATTCAAAATGTGTATATCTTTTGAAGGATGTGGTTTTTCCTACCACACCTAAACATATTTCCTATGGTCGTGAAAAAGCATCCTTTTTAAGAACAATGGAAGTATGGCAAGTGAGTAGACATAGAAGGATGAAGGAAAACTGTAGATGTTACACTAAGATTGATAATGCATTGATCTGCATAGTATGCTGCATTTTGCCAGGCATTTTCATGGATCATTTATTTTTCTCAGGAACATTTTGTGAGCGTTTTCCTCATTTCCTTTGTGCACATGAGAAAATGAGACTTAAAGTGTTTAGTGACTTGTCCTCATCCATCAAACATGGCAGGACCAGGTTTGAAACCTAAATTATTCTGTGGCTGTGCTCCATACTCCAAATGGCCAAGTATTTGGTTCTGACATTGTTTTCTAGATTAGAAAAATTATTATATTTTTGAGGTTCGGAAGCACATTTTAAGACTACAAGAGAGTGGAAAGTGGATAAAGAATATTAAAAACATTTTTTCATAAATGCCATGAATGTAACACACATCAATAAATTAAATGTCTTTCCCACATGCTTATTTCATTTTAACACATAAAATAATTGTATTTTCCCATTTTTATTAGTTAATTGAAATGAGCATCATCATTTGATAAATTTATTTTCATAAAATACTCGCGTCCTCAACCTCTTCCAAACAGACATTGAAAATCTTTTGTAATTATCTGTTCCCCAGTGATTTTCTCCATCTAATAGTGGTGCGTTTGGGATCCTGCCACCTTTCCATTCTACAATGATGTAGTATGATATGGACAGTTATATTTTCTTATCTACCTGCAGAGATGATTCAGTCACAGCAAGTAAAGGGTTTTGCAGTGCTAGTACGAACAGACTAGAGAAAGCATATAATTTCTAGTTATTTATAGCTTGCGTAGCTATGCTATCTTATTTATAGCAAAGCTGCACATCAAAATTGAAACAGTCATGGTCATCTGGAGGTCAAATGCAGATAGCGGACTGAAGTTGGAGAAAAACAGCCAGAACTAGGAAGGGGAGAAAACCCATTTGATTGGGCAGCTTGGGTTTGCACTTGACTCCTTCACCAGCTTAGGACTAACTGGAGGGTATCTCTTTTCACAAAGGTTGTTTTTGCGGGTTTCTCAGTCTAAATTGCTTCTAGTCAAATAATAAATATGAAATGAGGTAGAAAAAGCTCTTCAGTTAAACTGATACAAGGTCATACGTATGGAGAAAATGCGTGATGGTCTACATTATAAATGCAGTAATTTTCCTGTCAAGATTATAATTAGACATTTCTAGATTTTACATATTTGTCATAAAATCAAATTTTGAGCATTCCAATTTTAACGGACACTTGATTGTTTTGGTTTTGTTTTTATCATAGATAAGAATCTAAGCTATAGATAGAAAGGATAGAGATGTAAAGCTTTCATGTTACTCTTAAATTTATGGATTTGAATCCTTCTAAAAACCCCTTTCCCATGTGGGATAAAGTATCTTGTGAACCCGGAGTTGTTCTTGACGTTACTTTTTTGTCTGTCCATTTGGGTTTAGAACATTGAAAAAGTTTCACAATCAGTCTGCTGAGTGCAATGTTTGTGAACAGTAACATTACTTGTATAAATATGTATCGATTACTTTATGTTTCAAATAGAAACTATGATCTTTTTTTTCCCCTAGTATTCTCCCCATCAGATTGTATCTCCAAAGGCAAACAAACTGACTCCTTCATGTCATTTAATCTCACAAAGAGCATCCTGCCAATTTTTAGTCAGCTGACTATACCAAGGGGTTGGACCAAAGAGAATGACACATGACCCATTCTGGCTCCTTTTCCTGCAGTGAGTTTTGGTGCCAACAATACCTAAACCAAGGTCTCTCAGCCTCAACGCTATTGACATTCTGGGCCAGGTAACTCACTGTGGTGGGTGCTGTCCTATACATGAAGGATATTTAGCAGTACCCCTGGCCTCTGCTGGTAACACCACCCCAACTGTGATTACTAAAACTCTCTCTAGACTTTGCCAAATGTGCCCCATGGGGGGCAAAATCACCCCCAATTGAGAACCTGTAATCTAAACGAGTAGTGTGCCCGCATCTGACTCAGAGATGTGACTAGGCTGGTGGATGCGGGTCTGCTTTCCATCAACTGGAAGGCATGATGAAGTGTTAGAATGTCAGAAGCCTCCAGTTCTCAACAGACGTTTCCAAAATGGAACGTGTTAGACCGCTGTCCTAGCTCTCGCTGGTTGCAAGTTAGGGTAGAAGCTGCTGTTCTGACTATAGCACTCCTTAGATAGCTCAGTTTTTTTACTCTGATGTACACTCTACTGGTGAAGCCGATAATATACCAGCAAACCAAACCCCGCATTGGAAGTGCACAGTCACCATCTACGACCCCGACCTCCTCTCTCGGTGTCATCTTGTTTCCCAGAGGGCCCAGCATATTCTAGGGAACGATGTGTAGATAGGCCACCTAGCCTTGCTACACAGGTGACTCAGCATCTAGGCTAGACCTTGGGATCGTGTGTATGGCCATCGGGTCTCTGCATAGGTATAGGTCTGGTCTCATGCCAGATTGGGGAAGGAGTAAAAAGTGATTTCTAAATGGCCTGCATATAATAGAATAGACTAGTCCACTTCCAGAGGATATAAGAAGAACTGGAACATATCAAATCAGGCCAGACCACCACCCCCAAGTTCTAAGACTGTTGTCTCAGCAATACACAATTTGCAAACTAGGTAACTTTCTGTGCGGCCTTTGAATGGAATGTGCCACTGCAGCCCCAGAGTTGTCATATCCTGTCATAACATCAAGGCCATTTGGTCTTTGGCCATACTTGAACCATTATTCTTAATCTGTACATTGTTTTTAAGCTGTATTTGTTCCTCCAGTTGTGAAATGGCAACTATCACTTCCCATTACTACATTCCCTAATACTAATGGAACTATGATGTTTTTCTAAAACTGCCAAGCGGTATGAAAAACACTTAAAAGCATTCAAAGGTGTGGTGGTGCATTACAGTATATGTCACACCAGTGCCAATAAAAATCTGTTGGATTGACAGGTATCAGCAGCTACATCTTTGGGATCCAGAAATGATCAGGCCAAAAAGAATGGCCTTTTCTTTCAAGCTATCATAATGACAAACCCTAACATTGACAAGAATTGATTTGCCCAGCCAACCAACGTTTAAAATTTAAAAAGCTCATTTACGCAGAACAGTAAAAGAATGCTCATTATGTATATATGTGCCCTATTCTTTAGCTATTTCCCAACGAGAATAAGTAATTTAATAAAGGCTCATCCAATTTTTTCTGTAAAAGACCAAATAGTATTTTCGGTTTTTTGTGGGCCACATGATGGCCTGTGTTATAAGTAGTATTTAACTCAGCAGTTGTTGCACAAAAGCTGCCACAGACAATAGGTAAAATGAATAGATACAGCTTTGTCCCATAAAACATTATTTAGAAAAAGAGACCTGCCGGCCAAACCCTGGTTTAATGAAGCTGTTACTTTAGAGCCCAGGGTATGTTGGTGATGAGCTAAGTATTTTGAGGGACACCAAAAAAGTAAACAAAATGCCCTGTTTTCGATAACTTGACAGTTTTATTGATGTGATGGGACCCACATATGTGATGGAATTAAATAACAATATAAAGTAAAATACACACCTGTAGGGAAAGCTTACTGTGGAAGGCTGTAATAAAATGAAATTGGTTTTATCCTTAAGATCTCCATAGAGGTTAACAGTTCTACCTGGTTTTTACTGCCACCATTTCTATGAAAGTGGACAATATTGAAGATTTTGACTTTGTGGACTCATCTGTTGAGTGTTGAGCAACAGTGACAGGTCCTCCCATTATGGTCCACCATTAGTGAAGTTGAAAATCGCTTCCAACAGATTGACAGAAAACAGTAAGCGGAGGTTAAGAAATTCTACAATAGTTGCCAGTTATTATCACTGTTGCTTCACATGTATTTTTTAGATTCAGGCTTGAGGATGCTTTTAAATTTTGGTGCATGGTGTTGAGTAATATATAGATATTAATAAAAATAACACCACCATTTGCTTTCATGCTCATTTCACATATTTGACAAAATTGTCACGTCAGTACGACTCTCTAAGGCACAAAAAAGAAATGTAGCTTGACTAGAGTAAACACAGCATAGATTACATTTTTATTACCTTATATCCACACGATGCATTGATAACCTGCCAACAATGATCGCACTGACTATAAAGTAAGTGAGATGCAAGGGCATGTCAGGGGAAAGTGCCTTTGTTCTTTTTTTTTTAGAGTGCCTGGCATCACATTTAAGGATCACAAACTTTATTTTCACATTATAAATGGTTTCTCTAACTCGGACTTGGTAGGGGTGATAAATAGTTGAGTTTAGCGTGTGTTAGGGATTTTACCTGTTTTGGAATTACAGAAATGGAGTCTTTTTTTTTTTTAAGTTGAGGTGGCAGGCTGCAAAGCTCTGCCATGTTTTGAGATTAAATTTTCACATAAAATCTTTCTTTACAGGTTTGTATTTCACCTACCTATAAATTATCCTCATTGCCATCTCTCATATAAATCATAGCCATTTCAAGTGACAGTATTGCTAGCTCTGTATAAAACAGCATTTGCAGTGATAAGGCAATGACTTATATAGGTCTTAATATACTTTCATCTTCTGTTGTCAATGCTGTAGAGATAAATCGCCTTTCTGCTGACAAAAGGAGACTAATCAAATTTTCTTGGTAGAATCTAATGTTTAGTATATTGACTAACTGCCATTTATGGTCTTCTGTTAAGAGAAACATTCGCCTGGTAGCCTGGTGTAAGATGGTCACAGTTGTCACTGTTTAAAGGTGGACTTATTCCTATTTTTGCATCCTGAGCCCATTATGATGTTAAGAATATGTGTCACCCTAGAGACTGAGGAAACACATATCAAAGTGATTGGGGCAGTTTTTCATGATGCCTTTTGTTTTGACTCCACATTCTTGCTGTCTTTAGTATGCATGAAATGGAGTACTGTGCAGTGATTAGCAAATCAAAACTAAAATGAGTACTTCGAGTATCAGCCGTCAAATTTGATGGTGTGTCTGATACAGAGATTCTCCAAATGGGCAAGGAGAGTGATTTTTACCACATTCTGAACATAATATACCAGTTTTCACCTTGTTTTGAAGTAACTTCCCCTATAATTACCAAGTTTTCTCAGGGGAAGCACAGAAATGTTTCATTGGCAATGTGTCCCCAGTGATGGTGGTATGTTTTGTTACAGGAACATTGGATACAGCACCAGGGTTCATTCATAAACTGGAAGCAAATTTGCTCCTCCTCACCACCCCCCAAGCCCCCCCCCAAAAAAAATAGAGAGATAACAATATGAAGTGGAAATGCGACAACCCTTGGTGCATCATTTTTAACACTAAAATGAACCTTCACATACATGTGAAAACAGCATCTCCCTCAGTGTTTGGTTACCTATAGTTTAGGTGACAGTGTTTTGTGGTAAGGAGAGAGAACCGAATCTGATCCTTCCTGTCTGTGGGGGCTGGGGTGGGGCAGGGCCACTCATGAGAGCCCCTTACCACCTCCCTGCATTTTTCCAAGCCACCTTCATCTTCAGCTTTTATGTTTTGAAGATCTTTCTTCTGATTTGTCCCTTAGCAGGCAGAGTCATCACATCACATCACATCACACCCCATTTCATTTTTCCCCTCCTCAAAACAGCCTGCAATTGGCTTCCCACAGTCCTGACCGTGGCCTCAAGGCCCTGCGTGATCTGCACCCATTTCCATTCTGCCTGTCACACTACTCTCTCCCTTGCTTCAGCTCTGGCCACACTGACCTTGCTCGTCCTGGAATTTTCTAGATACACTTACCTCTTAGGGACTTTATACTAGTTTCTTCATGTGCCCGCCATGTTTTTCCAGCAGGTAACTGGAAAGTGGGGCTTCAGCTCCTTCTGTGAATTAGGTCCAACTTGGTCGCTTACTTCCTGCTGAGGTCTCTCCCCCACCCCACCCCCTTCCCCCCTGCAGTCCTGATTCTTCGTACTCCTTCTCTATTGTCTTTTTCTGCATAATACAAATCACATTTTCACAGTGTGGTGTTTTTTATTTTATTTTTTTTAAGGTCATCATTTTGCTCACTAGAACATAGTTCCACAACAACAAGGGTCTTTGTTTGCTCACTGGTTCCTTTCTCCCATTTGCCTCACACAGCATAGAAGCTGTAATATTTGTTAATGGAGGAATAAGGGAGTGAACAAGCACTTTCAAAGCAGCGCAGTCTACCTCCCAACGACTGTCTCAGCTTCTCAGATAACCACTGACCTCCCAGGGTTGCAAACAGGAAAATGGATAAGGTTTATATTGAAAGTATTACTCATCCCGAATGCCACGGAACTTTTGGAAGCAGGATGTTCCCCTTGAGGCAGTAATGTGCTGTGAATGGGAACTGCTTTTCTGTTGTATTCTTTTCATTTGATATTATGCGTAGACACCCATGCCTCAGTATTAAAAGGTAAATACCCTGCCACATTCTACGAAGCTGTTGAGAGACTAAGAAAATTAGTGTGAGGGTCATTTGAAAGTTAAAAACCTGAGTAGACCACGCGGGGAGTGCTGCTTATGACTCGGCAGCTAGAGGTCAAAACCTAGAGCTAAAGATGTTTAAGCGTGTGTTGTAGGTCTAGTTTTCTGTGGAAAGGTGACTACCCAGCAAGCTTGCTTGCAGAAGGTATCAATGAGTATGTTTGAGCAGGGGCCTAGGGCTCAGAGGTTATTCAGATTCAAGATCTGGGGGATCTTTCGCTTGACCCCATTTCATAATCCTGCTTCTGCTGAACATTGGTTGGAGGTCATTCACCAGATAGCATGCAGGGTGGGAACAGCTGTTTGATAGAAAATAGACCAACAGATGTCGTACCAAAGCATCTTTTGGGCCCATTCATGTTGTTCATTAACCAAACAAACCCTTTCCAGTGCCCCGGACATGTCTATGGATTAGCACTTTGCTGCTCTAAATATTAAGTTTCTAGCCTTTTCGTGGTTTGCCAAATCCTAAATTCAGATTTATCTGTGGGTGTCTGGGAAAGCGAGTATGTTAAATGATAGTATTTCCCCTCTGCGTAATATATGTAATACGGTAATTTTCCCTTCTCCCCACGTGTTAAATGAGAACACGTGTTAAGTGCCTAGCACTGTAGACCTAGCTAATGAATGGAGGCTTTATGATTTGGCCAACTTGGAAATCTGAGCCCGTATCACAGTACCTAAGGGACCTCAGAGGTGTCTGGACGGTATAAACTACTTTGTGGTAGTTTGAAAAAAAGCAAAACAAAAATAAACCCTCCTAAAGCCAGTTTATTTCCACTCCATAAGTGGTTAAAGTGTTTTAAGTGAGCATGATGCACAGCTTCCTGTTCCAATGTGCCCTGGAAAATACTCTGATATTCCTTGAGCCTCTCCTTTCCCAAAAGGAGGCACCTTGGAAGGGTAGAGACATAGGGCACAGGTCGTCCTGCCCCAGCTGCCATCCTTGTGATGATGTCTCAGGCCTGCCATGGACTTGATCACAAAATGGCAGCCAGTCCTGATATGACAGTGTCTTCTAGGACATAGGAATGTTAGAGAAATAGTAGATGAGCTCTCGGTCCAAAATCTTTAAAATGTTCTCCCCTTCCCCCTTACCAGCTGCAGGGTACTGATAATGACATCCTAAGTTCATTTGAAAATATCAAGATGTATCACTATTCTTCTCACCTTGACTAGACAGGGATCTGGTTTGCTGGTTGGAATGAATACAGGAAAACTTCAGTCACACTAATTGAGATGGATTGTTAGTAAAAGTTCAAATTAAAGATTAAAAGAGACACAGGTTCCCTCGAAGCCCTCAGCTGGAGGAAGAACAAAGATCGCTAACAAGGATTTACTTGAAGAGAAATAGTTCTTGATTAAGTGGAATAAATGTGTAACACAGTGTTTGTATTTATTTCCATGTCCCTACAAAAGTTTTAATACTTGAAATCTTCTTAATCCTGTTAAATGTACCTCAAGTGCTCATTTCTTTATTCTTTTATTCTTAGTATTGCAAAGCTATGTTTCAACTTAGGCTCATGCGATTACAGGCTAATGAGACTAATATTTTCATGTTTATTTCCTTTCCATAACATCGTAGATAATACTTGCAAACCTTAAGAATTGGAGAGCCTTTCTACTTATAGAGTAACTTTTTTTTTTTCATTTTATTGGGGAATTGGGGGAAGGGAACAGTGTTGGGGAATTGGGGAAGGGGAACAGCCAAGTTGTCCTTCACTCTTAGTTGTGGAGGGTGCAGCTAGCTCAGCTCCAAGTCCAGTTGCCATGCAGCCGACTGAGCTGCCACTCAACTCAAGGCTTTGGTGTTCAATCTTGGTTGTGGGTGTGGGGGGGGATGGGGTGGGGCAGAGCCCACCATCCCATGTGGGGAGTCGAACCGGAAACTTTATTGCTAAGAGCACACAGTGTAACCACTGAGCCATCCAACAGACCCTCGGCAGCTCAGGGCAGCTCAGCTCAAGGTGCTGTGTTCAATCTTAGTTGTAGGGGAGGGACACAGTCCCCCATCCCATGCAGGAGTCCCACCGGCAACCTTGGTAGGAGCACGTGCTCTCACCAGCTGAGCCATCTTGGCAGCTCAGCGGCAGCTCAGCTCGTGCAGAGCTCACTGGCCCATGTGGGAATCGAACTGGCAACCCTGTTGCTCAGAGCTTGTGCTCTTAACTGAGCCACTCTGCCGACCCCTATAGTAACTTTTATAATTCACTTTTCCAAAGAGGGTGCCATGCTATGGTTAAGACACTTATATAGCTGATGGCTATCCTAATCAGGGAATATAACCCCAAACATTTTTTTATACATTTTCATTTATTCAAAATGTAAAATATGGTTTGCCTAATTTTGTCATTCTGCCAGATTGTACTATGCCAAGAGATCTTTAACTTGCTCTCGTTTGAGCTGTACCGGTAATGATGAGGAAATGATTAAAACCATGGGAAACAAATTTAAAATGCTAAATACCATTTTCATTTCAAGTTTGGGAAATGATTATGTTAAAAATACTTGCATAGTGAGTTTATGCAGAAAAACATTTACCTTTGATTTTATATATATATACGTGTGTATATATATATATATGTGTGTGTGTGTGTATATATATATATATATATATATATACGTATATATATAAAAGATTTGAAATTGAAAATTATATTTCAGTCCGAAAAAATTAGGAGTTGTTTTCAAAAGTTTCAGCCTTTCATGCAGATTAGACTGAAGATTTTTTTAGAAAAATCTTTTTTTTTTCTGTAGATAGTACTTCATGATCCCGTGTATAATTCACTTTCAGGGTCTTTGAATTAAAAGTAGCTCATTTTCCTGAGTGGCTCAATTGGTTAAGAGCTCACTCAAGAGTTTGAGCTCTGAGTAACAGCGGTTCAAGTCCCGGCCCGAGCTGAGCAGCCGCTGAGCTGCCAACAGGTGGCAGGATGGCTCAGCTAAAAAAAAAAAAAAAAAGCTCATTTTCTATGGTTGGCCTAAGCTCTAGGATTTGAATTAAGATGTAATAAGCAAAGGAGGAAGGAAGGACCCTAACATAGAAGTGGCCGGTGTGCCACCCTCTCTGCAGGGTGACTGACACATAGTGTGACATCTTGTTTTCCCAACACTCCTAGAATGTTGGCGTGATAGATGAAGAAACTGGCATATGGAGTACTCAAGTAACAACTAGTCTAATAAAGACTGAAATCAAGGTGTGATTTAAATCAAGGTGTGCCTAGTAGCAAAAGCTCATGTTCCTTCCTTCTCTCGTTTGCTGCCAAAATACTCTCTCCCACATCTACACAGAAGCTGGGGGCAGAAGTTTTTCAACATGTCTGCCCTGTGCCAACCCCAAACCAATGGACTCAAAATCCCCTGGTGGCAGGCGGAGGGGTGGACACAGTATTTTGGAAAAAATGCCAGGAATAGCCCTACCTCCTTCCTTGTACTTGAAAGAAACATCTGGATAGACACCTAAACTGCTTTTATTTAAAAAAAAAAGTTATTAAACAATGATTGAAGTAGAAGGGGAGAAATCAGAACAAATGTTTCTCTTTAAAAGTAAAGATAGTCTTTAATTATGTAACAGAAAAGACTCTGGTTTTGGTTCGAATCTTGCGACCACTCGATTGTTAACATTTCAAAAGTTGTACTCTTGACAACATTTATCTTAGAATTTACTTTCAAAATAACCTAGCCATAAATTCTTCTCATTCAAGTCCTCTTTGGGATATTATAGCTCAAATATAGTTTAGCAAGATTAGGGAAGAATGCTTAAATTTGAATTGTCTTTTGAATGAAAAACATAGAAAAATATTTTACGTCGTGACTTTTCCGACAACCCAATACTTCAACTGATTTGACCTGAGAACATAGTGCAAACACCTAATTTCATTTGTTTTTGTTTTTTTTGGTTGATACGGTTTCTCTAAATCAAAATCTTTTTTTAATTTATTTTTTTAAGTAAGCTTATAAATGCTATGAATTCTCACTACTCATTACGATCTTTTGGAAAACTGGTTGTACAAGCATTATAATTTACTGAGCTAGTAAGTTAAGACATTTTTTATAGTACACTTTTCAATTTTATGGATATTAATGTTTCCACATAATAGCAGTATATGTTACAATTCAGTAATGTAGCTCAGCAATATCAGTGGAATTCAAAATAGAAATCACTTTCTTTTTGATAAGTGGCCTAACGAATCAGCTGACTATTGCTAAATTTGTGAAGATAGAAAGGCCCTTTTGTGATTTCAAAAATGCATTTATTGACGTTTCTGAGTGTTTTGGTAGTGTTTCACATATTTTTTCACAAAAGATAGCTTTTTTATCAAGCTATTGGAAATATAGAGTATAGGATTTACCTTTCCTCTGAAGTGCAGTTCTTCTGCAGTTGGCTAATTTTGAGATTTCTTTGGTTTTTGTAGGAATATTAAGGTGTGGTATTTATGATATCATTTATTTTTAAGATTACAAAGATTAGTCTAGCAAAGCATAGGGATTTGGGACAACATGTCTGTATTAAACACCAATTGTGTTTGCTATGTGGCTGCTTGTTTTGCAAAGAATTTTAAGTATAATACTAGAATCACAACATGGACTGTTTTCAAGATTTTCCTTCACCCCGTACTTGAAAGGGTTGAAACACATCCTTAACTGGGCTGCGAATTGTCTCGTGGTATTCTCTTAAACAGCATTAACATCTTCTGTGTGCTTCTTTACTAAATTCTTTGTTCTGGAATAAACAGAAAATATGGCTTTCTTTGAAATGGTTGGGTATTCTGTTTCTCTTCTCAAACCTCCTTCCCTTCTACTTTATAGTTCCGACAACTGCTGCCAGCACACCTGACGCCGTTGACAAGTATCTCGAGACGCCTGGAGACGAGAATGAACACGCCCATTTCCAGAAAGCCAAAGAGAGGCTGGAGGCCAAGCACCGCGAGCGAATGTCCCAGGTAAACGTGACTCTTCCATGCTTCAGCCCTACAGTAAAGGGGAAATCTGGATTTGCCTCTGCCACAGAGTCTCTGCAGGGGCCCGCAGACCGAGGAATGTCCAGGGGTGGGTCGGAGTCTTTAATTTTATCATGTCCTTCAAGACATCACGTCTTCATTTTAAATGTTTGTCATAGGGCACTGATTCGGGGGGGTTTTGTATCCTCCTTGAGCATGCCCCCTAAGAAAGATCCACGTTTAGTGAGTATATAATGGGATTTTGTAAACACAAATTCAGTTACGTCTGCGACATTCTTTATGGTTTTGTTTTACTCTGTAACCACCAGGTTGTCAGTTAAAATCCCTTAAAATGTTCTTTAGTAAAGATGAAGAGTTTTTTACATTAAATACCTGATTATTATAACTTTTAACTTTTCATTTCTTGCAAAGCTAATTCAGAGGACCATAGAAACTTAAAACTAAAGTGAACCGTAATGGTGGTTTCGCCTAGTCCCAGACGTGATAGGTAATGTAATAGGAAATAGGAGTTCAAAAGAGCGGTTCCCCACTCTAGAACAGAGCAACGTAAATAACACCAAGAAGCCGTTCTTGCTCCTTGTACAGTGCTCTTGTCACTACATTGTGCTTCAAACCCTATTTTTTTTAGCAGATTCTTTTGTGAAACAAATTGACAATAACTTGTGTCCAAAACATGGCTAATTTATATATAAAATCAACTATAATTTAGACAAGCTTTGCCTACTGCGAGGCGCTGGATGTTGTGTTAGCATTAGATAATACTGAGAATTTTAGCCCTTTCTCGGATTCTTCATTCATTCCTTCGTTCATTCCTTCATTCATTTGTTCATTCATTTGTTCATTCACCATATATGTATCTAGCACTTATTTACAAGTCAGATTTCAGGAAAATGAATGAATGAGTAAAGAAAGATCTTAGGTTGAAGTCAACCATTCTTTTTTTTTGGTATTAATAATCTGTGGTAAATATCAGGTGTGACAAATTTTTGTCACATTTGGCACAAACACTTAAAAGGTCTCAGGATAAACGTGAAACAAGATTCATGAATAGCCTGCCATGTATTTTCTAAGATCATGATAAATCATTAGTAGGCTATCGTAAACATGCCTTTTTATTTTCTGTGTTTTCTGATGATTTGACCTCTGGAGTCTTCCTAACCCAAGGAAGACTGTCCCGTGCAAGGTTAGCAATTCCTAGAGGTGGCCAATGACTGTCCTGCCAGCATGACTTTCACACACAGACCAAATCAATGCCCCCAACTACTTTGTTTCATCTGGCTCATATACTGCAGACCACTAGGGACAGCGCCTATACCCCAGAGCCCACCCCAGTTATCCCAGCTAGCCAATCCTAATCCCACTTAGCCTGCTCTCCCTGCTTCACTCATTCCTTCCCGCGAAAACCACGATAAAGGCATTTTTCTACATTTTCCCCTCACTCCCTCACCCACCCTGGTGCTTCCCCATGTATCTTGGGAACTGTGAGCAACAGCTTGTTTTAATTGTAGTTTTCTCCTGATGTGTTGGCCTCACCAATCCTCAATAATGTAATAATAGAGCCTAAGTTTTAAAGCATGCAGCCACTAATGTATTTAGAAAGGTACAACACAACTCTCTTTTTTCTTTTTTAAGATGAGTGACCACAATACTTGGAACTACTTGGGAATAATAATGTTAAGGGACAAAAGGAAAACATAATCACAATACTTGGGCTATGGAATATAACATGCAGTTCTAGTTGTCGCCCATGATGAACACTTATAAGTGAGTTGACCGAAGCCAGCTGGGCTGGAATAGTGAGGTTTCACCTGCAGCCAATTCTTTTGGAAAATAGGATTTTTCTTTAGGAAAGACGCAAGCTGAAATGTAATCACTGTTTTTAAAAAAAGCCTAGGATGACTGCGAGGCATACTTATTGCCCCTGAGATGTCATCCTTTACGTAAACTTTATCCCACATCTTGTTTCTGAAGCTTTCGGAGGCTTCCCACTGCCCGCAAAATCCATCTCTGAGACAGTGAAGTCCCCAAAAAGAACAATACCAAGAATAAAGACTGAATGCTCAACTTGGCATTTTAGTGCCTTCCCTCACCCCCCAACTCCTGCACCCCAACTCTAGTCTTCCTGCTTCCTCGTCACATCAGCTGCTACCGTTGTCTTCCTGGCAGCATTAAACTGCTGTGCTGGTTTGGTTTCTGCTCAACACATGCTCAGCTCACCTTGGACTTCCCGTTGCCCTCAGCACTGACTCCTGGAAATGCCCTCCCACTCCTCTTCTCATCGGCAAGTCTCACCCATTCCTCAGACCCCACATAGTCTTCAGAATGGGGCGAGCAGTCAACGCTCTTACTTTTCAGTCTACGCTACATATTTGCTCCTCAATTTTATACGTGATTTTTGTTATATATACGCGTCTATCTTATCTCTCCAGCTGGATTGTAAACTTTTAGTCCCTATAAGTTTATATAGGTCACCTTCCTAACCTTTTATTTCTTTGAACTCACTGAAATAGTCATTATTTAAGGGGGGGAAAAATACAAATTCTGAATTGTTTTTCTCAGTGTACTTGGTCGTTTTGATCTTATTAAGTTAGATAACTGATTTCAGATACTCTGCTAGTTTCAGATATTATCGATCTCTTCTGGAATAGTAACTTAATTTGATTTTAGCACATCTGTTTAACCCATGACTTAGTTCATATAGGTGCGGATAGGTTTTCTTCATCTTGTAGTCATTAGCTGTGTCTGACATAACTGAAGAGATGTTACCTTGGAGCAGGGCTTGCTGTCATAGGAAACTGAGATGCCTGAGATCAACATTTATCTTCACAGTCTATAGTACTGAATTCTGGGGATGGTCTGACTTTGAACTTGCCTGTCCCTTAAATCTCTACGTATTAATTGTCATTTTCTCTGCTTGAATCCGCCAAGTCTTTGAAGACCCACAAATGCAGATGATAGGATACTTTTGTGCATACAGTGGAAAGTTGCTTTATAAGAATACATGGAGCGACCACAAAGTCCAAGTCCTAAAGATTTTTAATGTAAAAAATTCCATCCTTTTGATTGATTTGTTTTGTTTTGTTTTGTTTTAGTTTTTGTTATTTTCTTAGACATACAGAGGAGTCGGGTTTTCGGTGGGGTTTTTCTTGGTATTTTGGTTTTTTGTTGTGGCTCATGGTAACTCTAAACTTGTACATTTCTATTGCGATGTGTTATGAATAGTACCTAGTAATACAAGACGCCAAATATTACTCTTATTACTTATGAATGTAGCAGTTTTAATGTATCCTTAAAGTAAAGTTCTTCAGAATAGAAGTCGACCTTTCTCTAAATTTATTAACTTTAAGATAAGCATTAAAATCTTAGGACTAGCCCTTCCGCCTCTCACCAAATATAAGTAGAAGTAGCTCATCTGCTAGATTTGCCATTTTGTAATGGCCAGTTGGGCCATGGGGTCCAAAACATGGCCTTTAGAATCACAAAGATCTTGGTTTATATCCTTTCTTCTCTGAAAATCAAAATTTTATTCTATTTCTACACGAATGCTTATTTTCAATTTTCTGCTCAAGGCTGCAAGTTCACGTTCTCAATATACATAGTGAGATGGTAAAAAATTTGGATGTAATTTGGGGAATCAGTTTGTCCCATCCCAGTAAAACATTTAACTTCTCTCTCAACCTAATTTTGAGGTTCCAGCCTGAAGAATTCATGTGAGCGTTCTTAAAGCAGGAGATTTAAATGTTTTTATTGCAAGGCTGCTCTCATCCATAAAGCAAAAATAGTCTTCAATAGCCCCCTCCCCACAGGTTCCTTTCATTAACTCTTAGAGACACCAAAAAATCTGGAACAATATGTTCTTCTGTGTTCTGTTTTTGTTCATGGCAGCGGGGCATTTTTCCCAATTTTCCTGTGAACTTTTTAGGTCATTTTTTTTTAATATGCTCATCAAGAGTAGTAGAGAATTCATTCCATCCTATTTTCTCCATAATTTCATGAAAACCAAATAGGGAAGCTTGTCTTACATCTTATACAACAAATTAATGCTAGTGAATAGTAAATTATCTAATTAGAAACCCACATGGTGATTTGATGTGGTGTTATCCCATACAACTTTTCTATCAATAGCTATTTATTCCAAGCCTTTTTTTTGTTTTTTGAGGGACATTAGAAAAATCAAATCCTTAGGGATAAATATCTATAAATAACAGACCCTTATAGTACAGAAATAAGTTGTCTCATGGTTCGGAAGTCCACAAAGTATGCAAGTAAACATCTGTCTACAAACGGGTATTTTGCTTACTTGATCTTTCTGTTCTTTATTTTACCTAGCTCAGGTATAAGTTGTGCTTTAAAAACAAAAATCAAAAACAAACAACAACAAAAAAGCGCTACTTGACAGCAAGTACACTTGAAAAAAGACAAGGCTGCCGTAGGTGGTACAACTCTCGAATCATTTCCTTTTGACAACATGCACAGCTGCAGACATTTTTCTCTTTTCATTCAGATCAATGAGTGAACTTGTCTTGGGGAAATCCTGGTGGGTGAACATTCAGGATGAGAGGAAGAAACTTCATTTTCCTACAAAACAAATTAGCCTGGTCATCAAATTTGCGTTACTTACCAAGAATACTTTTTGCTATACTCAGAACATTATAATGGGTATTCTCTTGGAATTTGTGGAGGGTTCTAGGGCATTTTTTGCTGTTTATGATGTGGGTTGGCAAGTTCTTCAGTGGGGTGGATCTCAGGATTTCTGACTACAGAAGTCTTTTTCTTGAAGTCTTTTCCTTCCTCTCATGTTCATGGCATGTATACACAGCATAAAATGTTATTATATATATGTAATTGTATATGCTTTTCCCTCATTTTCAATTTTATTACTTGCTCTCACGAAAAACAAAAACCAATGTGTTCAATTTAATGTTGGAAAGCCTTGATCAAGAAATCGATGGCTTTTATGAATTGCCGACATTTGTACACATCAAATAAAATGGCTTTCAGCCATTTCTCAAGAAAAGAAAAAAGACCAACTTTGTTTCAAAGGGCTATATTACTGGAATAAATGTAAACACGTTCAATATACTATTGTGATAGATTATGTACATCTTAGAGGGAGGTAAGACTGGAACATGATAATTATTTAAAATGTCATATATAGAAGAAAAACAACCTATTTAAATCTATATTCGAAAAAAGAACTGATGACTTTAAATGTAAGTATTTTCTTATTTTGTAGGTCATGAGAGAATGGGAAGAGGCAGAGCGCCAAGCAAAGAACTTGCCTAAAGCTGATAAGAAAGCAGTTATCCAGGTAAAACCTCAGCCCGCTCTCCACCCAGCAGCACATGCCAGCAGGCCATGTATTGAGTGCCTACGAGTTTCCCATCGTCTTCTGGAACCTCATGTGTGATTGTTCGTATTTTCATCAACTTGGACAATTGCTAATCATTGTCTAGTAATTGAATTGCTTAAACCATGCTTTCTATTTGTTCCCAATTAGCTCAAGTTATAATTCATTTCCATAAAATGCCTATTGTTACTTGCAAACTACTTTATATTAATAACATGACTTTTTGGTTGCCATAATCTGCTGCTGCTTCTTCCCCTAGCAAAAATTGTGTGATAATTAGAATTTTTGACTGGAGCCTCTCTTACCTTAAGTAAATGTGAGATTACCATGGTCATTTTCTTAAATTAAAATACTTTGAATAAGAGAGGAATTTTTTTTTAATATGCCGTGTAATTTAGGGTTTCAAGAATACATAAATGTATCCTACATTATGGTTACTCAGATCAGTTTTCGGGGACCCTATAAAATAATGATTTGCCAATAGAAATTAGGTTTGGGGATAGAGAGCAGGAAAGGGAGGTAACCCATAAAACGTGCTGAATGAGTCAAAATGTTGCAATGACTGTGAAATCTTTGAAGAAAACAAAATTTGATATCCCCTTTAAAAGACTTGACTGTGTTACCCATCCTACCTGTTCCGTTTCCCAATTGACACGAGCTTGTGTTTGCGGTGGCAGCATTTCCAGGAGAAAGTGGAATCTCTGGAGCAGGAAGCAGCCAATGAGCGACAGCAGTTGGTGGAGACACACATGGCCAGAGTGGAAGCCATGCTCAACGACCGTCGCCGCCTGGCACTGGAGAACTACATCACCGCTCTGCAGGCTGTCCCCCCTCGGGTAGGTCTTACCTCACCCCTTGGTGAAGGGCGCAGCACAGACAGTAGGCTTAGGGGGACTGGGGACTGAAGGCCATCAGAAAGAAATCTGGAGACATGCTGTGAGCACCAGTACTCACACAGTCCATCTGGAAGGTTAAAGGGTCACAGGGACATCTCAGCACAATAGACATGTCTTTTTCCACAGAGGAGTCAGGCGGGCTTCCCAGGGACGCCCAGTGCAAGGCCTGACTTGGCATTGATAGACCTGGGACAATGACCATTCCTGATATCGTTAAAATCAGGGAGCTGGAAGGACTTTCGACGTAACCTAGCCCAGCCCCCTCATCATATGTGATGTAACTGAGGTCAAGAAAAGCTGAGATTTGGTGGAGTTCTACGGATTTTTAGCGGACTGTGAGGAACTAGCACTCGAATGTCCTGCTCAGAGCAGCAGATGTCTTCTCTGGGGCAGCTCTCGTCTGTCATGATGTCAACAGCGAGGAGCCTTGTGTGTGGTTTTCTGTGATCAGTGCCCTTACCAAGCAACGCAAGCATAGATTTCCTCAGTGAGGCTTTATGGGACAGGATACTTTGGACATAAGGAACGTGTTGAACATGAATGTGTGTACATTATGTCTACTTGTTCTAGTCATGATTGATGAGGGATATTAAAATTTCCAGCTGATACTGTGGGTGGGCCTATTTCTCATGTGATGCTATCAGGTTTTGCTTTGTGTTTTCTGAGGCTCTGTTTCTTGGTGCATAAACATTCTCCCCGCTTTCTTTTCTCTTTCACCCCGCTTATCACTATGAAACAACCTGTTCTTTATCCCTGGTAATACATTTTGCTATAAAATTACTATATCTGATATTAATTAAGCGATTACAGCTTTCTTTTGATTAACGTTATAGTGCATCATTTTTCCATCCTTATAGTTTTGTTTTACCTGTTTGTCTTTATAGTTGAAGTGCATTTCTTAGAGGTAGCATATAACTGGGTCTTGCTTTTTGATTGAGAAGACCATTTAAAGAAGTTATTGATACCGTTATGCCTAAATCTATCATCTTGCTATTTATTTTCTATTTATCCCATCTGTTCTTTTATTCTTTTTTTGTTTTTTTCCTCACCATTTGGACTAATTGAATATTTTTATGATTCTGTTTTATGTCCTTGGTTGGCTTTTTAGCTATTACTCTTTATCTTGTCATTTTAGTGTTTGAATTCTTATCTACAAACCATGTAATTAAAACTGGAGCTGGGTAGCCACAGACCTGCAATCGAGGCATTACCTGCCATTTTTTTTAAGTTACCATCTCTGCCTGCATGTTTTATTTAAATTTTAACGTATAGCTTGATATGGCACTTAGCTCTGCACTTTGGAAAATGCAAGAAAATTCTAAATCCCTTCTTGAGGATGTTTACGCGTATATATTGCTATTGAAACACATAAATCAAAAGCTTGCCAGTTATTATCTACAGAAGGTCTCATCTCAAATTGTAGCCATAAATAACTATTCCTGAGACCTCCTACTTAGCACAGTGCCTGGAAGATATGACATATTCATTCAGTAAATGTTCATTGAATACAAGGAAATGAATTAGTCTAAGTGTTTCTGTTGTAGATTCTGGAGCTGAAATTACCTTCGGAATAATTGTCCCTTTGTCCCTGACCACACATTCTACCATGTCGTCCCAGACTTTGCAAACGTGGGAATATGAAACAACGTGGATTTTTTTCACAGTGTCTTTGAAGCTGAGGTTTAAAGCATGCTTTCAGCCGTATTTTTTAACCCAAGCTTGAAAGTATTACATGGTGATGTTTTGGTGCAATTAGCATTCCTTTTTCTACCATGAATTTCATGCCCAAGTCCCCATGTCTGGGTGTGCTTTATGTTCTGAATTTCCTTTTTAATTAATTACATGCTTGTCTGCTGAGACATTGAATGGTCGATCTAAAAGTGCATTGTTTGAACCGTATTTAGAATGTTACTTACATATATGGTTCAAATATTACAGTAATTAAAACCATTTTGTTTTCCCCAGGAATAAAAATAGAATACAGGTGTGTCTGCACCCAGGATACACTCTTAGTCTGTAGGGAGCTAGTGACTCTTTTAGAGCCAGCCCTTTCAATTTATTCACTTTTCTGAAAGTTTCCTTGGAAAATCAGGGAGTTAGATTTTTTTTCCCCCCCAGGAAAGTTAAATTCCTCTTAAGTTGGATCACACAGAGCCAAACTTCCATCACCCTAAAAGGCCTTCAAGCTACCAAACTTAAGTTTACTTAGAACTAAGTTATCGTCACTTAACAAGCTACAGTCCTGTGCTTCCGACTTCTTACTTTACCAGAGCTCATGGCCTCATGAAATATGAGCTAAATGCTATCTGAGCCTTCCCTCCTGGAACTGTCCGGGTTTTTCATAGGTGGAGAGAAGATGATGATATTGCCTTACTGTTTATTATTCTCTGTAATCTGAAGAGAAATTAGACTTAAGTGGGATCCTGTACAGTTGAACTAAAGGCTGGATAGGAATTTTTGTTTAAAATAAACTTTCCAGGGGTGACCGGTTAGCTCAGTTGGTTAGAACATGGTGCTCATAACACCAGGGTTGCCGGTTCAATCCCCGCGTGGGCCACTGTGAGTTGCTCCCTCCTTAAAAGAGTCAACTATGCCATTGTAGCATGAAAGCAATGTGTAACCAATGACCATGGCTGTCCCCCAATAAAATTAATTAGTTAATTAATTAAAAAATAAAATAAACTTTCCATGGTAAGCCTAAGTCTGGGAAAATTTAGGAGCTCCTAATTAGTAAGAATTGAAATGTTTTAAAGATGAGAGATTAATAACCAAACCTTTCTTTGTACTTCTGAGATTTCTGGTGTCTTCACAGACACTTAGCCTAAATCTTCCATTAAACAACATCCTAATTATCACCCTGACTTTAATAAATTTAAGCATTTTTTGTGCGAAGTGAGAATGAGGCAACATGTTCGTGTGTATCTATCTGTCTTATGTGTGCGTGTGTGCCAGTAGTGTTGTTTTATGTTTATTCCAGGTTCTCATGATTGCAGCCATCTTATTTATACTAAAATTAATTTCATGGTTATATCTGATGCTTCACACTCAGACGCTCAGCATTTAATTGAACCAAAACAAAACTTGGGGCAGCTTCTTTAGCTCTTGCACCCTTTTCTTTCTCATTTCTGATTATTAGTTCAGCCAACTGTTAAATTTTCCCAAGGTTTCTAAAATTGTCTCCCTAGAATTCTTTGGTAGAATATTAATGTGATGATTTGTGAGACTTATCATTACGGAGCATGATTTTATCCCTGAGTTGAGATTTTGCTCAACACTATATGGTGAATTCTAACAGCAGGGCAACGAATGTTCAGTCAGAAGCAATCATTGGAGAAAATAAAGGGCAGCTGTTAATATGGGTGTGCTGTGACAGGCAAGCTAGTGATGACACAGGGAGAGGTTCCAACTAAATTCACCTTTAGCCAACATGAATGTTGGTGTAGCTGTAAGTTTTGTAAAGCAAAAAGGCAATTGAGATGCTAAACTTGGCTGTTTTTATTTTTATATGCTATTGCTAACTGCCCTTCCTACCACCTTTGATTTTCTGCTAATCACTTTCAGTTGCAAAAGAAATATGAAACATTTATAGAATATATGTAGATAGCACTGTATATCCCTAAGGTCAACGTGGTATTTCTATACCTCAATATAATGGATGGTAAATAAGTTAAAAATGTTTTGCTATGTTCTTAATACACGAAGGTACTACTGAGAGAATGAGTACTAAGATATTTAAGGCATTCTACCCTCAAATTTTTAACATAATCAAAATTTTGAAAAGATGATTAGAATGTACTTAAAAGTTAAAAGATGGCTAGGTTGAAAATCATCATTGAGAAATGTAAATAATTATACCTTGTATATGTTTTATTCATTCATTTTCATTTGTTTATTTTAAAGTTGAATTTTGTGAAAGTTGGTGAACACAAGGCTACTCATTAACTTGAGAGCTTTTAAGGACAGACTGGTAACAAATGGTGGGTAGAAAGAAAAATAGGAGAATTAGCATTTATTGAACAAAATCCTATAAACTATGCTGAGTGGTTTGCATACTGTTTTGGTAATGCCTCTCGGTATTACCGCCTTACCTTGCTGAATTTTTACCAAGCTTTGACAGACAGATTTTGCTAAACGCCAGCAGGAATAATGTAACCAGAGACATGCGCGCTTTCTGTTTTTTTAATTGAATTAAGTTAGATAGAAAATTAAGGAGTATTTAACGAAGACATTAGTTTGAAAGCTGCCCTGTGCCTCTGAGATCATATTCCTCACCCAGAGTCCCTCAAGAGCAGAACCCCACTTAGTCACTGCCTTCGAAGTCACAGCAGCTCTCCCTCAGATGCTGTCAAAACACAACACTGTGATGTCCTATTTTGTTCCCGCGAAGGCTTCCTGTATATATGTACAGGTTGGTGGCTATTTTCATGTCGTCTCTGAAATTGCAAACCCATTATGTAAACATAAATATTCAGTTATTTTCGACAAGTGCACAGCACATTATATAATGATCCAGTGTGTACTTCGCTGCTGGCATTACAGATATTTGCCCTGTAGAACAGGGAGCAGCAACGAAGGGGTCGCCTCCCTAAAAGCATGTACACACAACCACAGAATCACGTGTGGGTGTCTAAGAGCTCGCTCATTTTCTGAAGCTCATCCACAGGTCAGTTTAAGGATCCTAGGTAATAGTTGGATTTTTATAAGCTTTATCTTGAGTTTCATTATATTAATATTTCCCATGTCAGGGCACCGTAGTTAGGTAGAGTATGAGGAGAGGGTGAAATTAAATATAAATGTGCATATGTTGGAACGTGGTACCCAGTTAGAGGATGTGTGAAGCAAAAATGCCAAAATCAAAGTATGAATATGCCAAATTTCAAGCGTGTTATGGTAACTCTCTCCTAAGAAGTCAAGAATATGTCACATTTGGCATTTGTCAGATGCTCAGACCCATTTGCCAGATCTTTCTTTCCAAAGGTCCGTGGTACTTGAAAACATCTTCTGTTTACGATTTCTTCTGCGACTGGGGGCTTTGCCCTCTGGGTTGCGTTAATAACCCTCTCCATCTTTAAGAGCTTCAGCATGTTTCACTGCTCGATGAAACAAGAATTGAAGACATATGAGTCGAAATAGTTCCTGGCCCTTCTTTGCTCTCGGGTCAGCTGATCTAAGCTCTGTATCTAATGATTGCTAAGGTTGGTCCAAAAGCATAACTCATGGGGTTTGGGTCAGGTCCTAAACTTCGGTTCTTTATGCTGTCTTTGGTAATTTATAGCTGTGGTCTATGTAACTAAAGGAAAAACTGTTAACCTCTACTCTTTAATACCTTGAGACTAGATGTGTGGGGATTTTTTTTTCTCACACACTAAATAATTCTGATACTACCCAGAGTTAGCATTTGCATAGACCTCAGAGGTTTAGGGCTCAGCCCCACAAAACTGCCCCCCATTTCAGAAGCCAATCACAAGTTCCAGGTTGTCACCCATACTTCTAATCTAAAAGCTATAAATCAGGGTTCCCCCTTCCCCTCTTCGTGTTTGATAATTTACTAGAACAACTCACAGAACTTTACTTAACTGTTAGTGATTTATTGTAAAGGAACAGCCAGATGGAAGGGATGCAGAGGCAAGGTATGGGGGAAGGGACGTGGGGCTTGCATACCCTCTCTGGGCACATCCAAATGGCACCCCAGTGTACTTGCCAACAAATACATGTTTTATAACAAAAGATACTCCTGTCCCTTACATCACTCAGGAAGTTACAAGAGTCTTTAGAACACTGTGTCAGGTGCTGGGGACAGAGACCAAATATATATATATATGCTGTTATATCACAGTAACTAAAATAAATTATTTCCGAGAATATCTTGGAAAAAAATTATGAAACCTACTAGCTTTGACAAAAGGGCATTAATTTGTGAGTGACAGGATTAGAACCACCCTATTTTCTACCTTTTAAGGTAGCCTATAAGCACCTGTCTTTAATTACCAGGTTTGCCATCTGTGGAACCTGTCACTTGGAACAAGTGACATAATTAGGAGGATTCTCTCTCCTGCATCTGCAAATTGGGGTTAACCATTCTACTCTTTTATAGTTAGCGTTGTTCTGGCTTCTGTTAGCAATAATTACAAAAGCAGAAAGAATTAATTGAAGGTTGAGTTGAAATTGTAAAGTAGAAAGATCTCTTCCTTCCTAAGACGAGAAAGGGTAGAATATATCGCGAGGATAGAGCATCTGGAGGCTTTGCAGATGGTGAGACCTCCTTCTTTGGAAGAATATTGTGTCTCATCGATGCCTGTGGAACAGCGAGGACGCTGCCTCTCTTCCTGGGACACCTCGCTTCTTCATCGTTTAACTTCTCCAGATGTGCCCTCTACTTGCCCACGAAGGAGAAAGCAGAGCGTCCCTTTCAGTAAGAGAAGTTAAAGGTGACTCTTTCCAACATGACTGCAGAGCTCACCTGAAGATACACACGTCTTTCCCCAGTCACTGTCATGGCATTTTCCCTACACAAAGGGGACACTGGCGTCCCCCATCCCCAAAGTATACACCTGCTATACGTCTCATTTTTCTTGGCCTTTCAGACATCATCAAAGTCATGCTACGGTTTCTCCAAATGAAATAAAAGATTAGTGATGCTTGAGAGGGAGGGAGAAAGGAAGGAAGGAAGGAAGAAGGAAGGGAGGGAGGGAGGAAGCAAAAAAAGAGGAAATATGGAGGCTTTGGTCCATGTTCCTATTAGGAAGTCATCTGCGTCCACAGAGAGGAGGGCAGGAGTGGGAGATGACTCGATTTCCCTGGGTGCTGCTGTGTTCTGTTAGAGCACAAAGCCAGAGCCACGCAGTAACCTGGCTGTGCTTCGGAAGGGATGGCGCTAATGCCGCCATATTCTCAAACCTTGAGAAACACTAATGGGGGTGGGAGCCAGCATCTGCTGCCAGTTTCTCAAGAATTCTATGTTCAACCTGGCACAGAAGGTGCTTTACCTTCTTATATTCATTTTAAACTACAAAAATCATTTCGGTGCTCTTCTGAAGAAAGGAATATAGATGAATTTTGCAGTGGACTTTAAAAATTTAGCTCAACTCCTAAGTTTAAAAATGAACACAGGGGTGATCCAAAGTTTCCTGTGGAAGCTTCCCCGAATGTTTGGGGGGATCTTTGTTTGTGCTTTTTTGGATATTGTTTTGGGGGAAGGGGAGGTGGTGTTTTGCTTTGTTTTCAGAATTTTTTTTCTTGCAAAAGTGAGGGTACGTGTGAAAGGTTGAGGGCCAACGTGGCAAAATAAGCTCAGTGGAGACCATCTCAAGCAGAGAGAGGGTTACCTCTCTTAAGTGTGTTTTTTTTAAACCTGCACACAGAGGCTATGTACATTTTATTTATAGGCTCAGGATTTCTTGAAATCCAAGGTGTAGAACTGTGAAAATAATGGCCCTGAACCTATTTTTGAAAACAGAGAAATGTTTCTTCTTGGTAGGTGATTAACTTCCCCAGTCCCTGGTGGAAACCACTAGGGTGCAATTTAACGCTTCAGGAGAGGGTTTTATGAATAACTCCCAAGTGACATGGAATGGTTAGGGTGCTCCTTGTAAAGTAACCCATTCACTTCCTCCTCCTTGGCAGGGTTATGCTCAGGGCTTTTAAAAGCTCTTGACAGATCATTCCTTCCCATTAGGAAATGGTTTAAGGCACAAGAGTCTTATGATAAAATGCCAGATTTCTAGATCAAGTGTAAAACTACAGAAGGGACAGTAGAGCTGAATAGTCATGTTTTAATATACCTACCACGTCATCCGTGGAATGAAAAGCGTAATTGGCATTGAGTCAGTCAAGTGTGTGTGATTGATCCCAAGTCCAGGGACAACAAATTTATGAAATTGCATAAAAGAACCAAGTGAAAAAGGCAATACATCTGAGAAGTGGGGGAATTAATCTAAAAAGAAAAATTAAGTCACCTAGGTAAAAGCCATGAAAGTTCCTTCAAAATTACCTATATGAACCTGACATCAAAGCCTAAGCCATGAGAAGAAGACAAGCTGTGACATCTAAAATGAATGAAACAAACCTTCTTCTTAACACTAGTGTGAACATGCTGTGGAGTCTAGCAAATATTTTCTGGGAAGAGTTCCCCACTCAAAACAGCTCCCTAAAGGACCCAGCCACTGGATGGATCACAGGATGGGTATCGACTGGGGTTGTAAAATCCATGTTCCATAAAAATTGAGAATGCTTCTTTTCTTAGTAGAGAGAGTTATTTTCAACTCAGATACCATGAAGGATATATTTTGCTACTGGAACTACTTGTGAAATTATATTTAAGCTCTAGGCCATTTGTTAATTTAATTAAATATTTTTAAGGAACCAAATTGTGCCAGGAACTATGCCAACAGCTAGAGATATGTTATATATAATCTTGCTCCAAAATAAGAAAATGGTTAATGTTCCAAAATGCAAATCTTCAGGTTAAGTCCGCTTTCAAGTTACTAAGTCTAATCCATTTTAGTAATGCTTAGCCCTAGTCCTTCAAGAAATTTCTTTTTGAAATGAGTTTTTTTCAAATTCAGTGTGATTGTGAAGTGAATTTAGTGCCACATCAGATGCAAGTAGATAGTTTGTAATTATGCATAAACACTATTTCAGAAACAATAATGACAATAAAAAGAATTGGATATAATTAGTCCCCTGGGGCAGATTTTTTCCTGTTATCTCTGTTTTTTACTATAAATTTTAATAAGATTAGCCATTGAATGTCAATGTAACCAAATTTTAGTATTAATACATAGAATAACTAAATTGTGAAATAAGGGAAATTTAACAGAAAAATATGTAATTACTAGTTTTAGAAGGTTTCAAGACTTGAGAATGATTGAAATTATATACATAGAGGTTAAAAACATGTTTCTTAAACTCAGCTTACTATCATGGTGAGCTATTAAATTCTTATGCTTGTTTTTCTAATCATGTGAATAATCCTGTCTTAAGTATAAGTATTGTAACAGTAGTAATAGCTAAGTTGCTTTAAGAGAATATATTTCTATAGCGATACGAGGTATTTTTTTCCTATCATTTCTATATGAGTATTTCTGTGTTTTTAATAAAAGTTTTAAGAAATTCATCTTTGTCCTAGCATGAAGAAATAAAACTTCCTAAACAAATGAGATTCCCTGTTATTCTGCGATACATGATACAGCTCTAGAGATAACTAGTTTTAAGCCTTGGGAATCTGTGTTCTGGCTAATAGTTGTAAAGGCAATTATTTCTTTACTTGAATGAAGTAGACACAAATCAAGTACTAAAGCTAGGGCTCTGTTTGTTTGTGGAACCTAAAGAAAATGAAAATATAACAGCACAGGGAAATGTTATCTGTTTTTCTTAACTAAAAATTGTATTTTTTTTTCCTGAGGTGTAGACATAACCGCCATTTTATTTCATATGATTTATCTGCCTACTCCCATATAAGAGCTAATCTGATTTTTATGTTTTTCATTTCTAAGCATAAGTCTTGGCAATGTGTTAGTATGATTAAATAAACCAGGCAGAACCCTGTAATTCATTTATTAAGGGGCATGATAATGTCTTCTTGAATTATCTCATGTCTCGAGCGAGGCGTAGGCATTAGGAAGAAAAGGCTCATGTTTGTATAGATGCACTCACAGTGTGTATCTGAGCTCACATAAAGGATGATGAGGTCATAGCTTACTGTGGGCGCTTACAGCTCTTTGTCCATGTAGGAGCTCTCTCTGTTCCCTGGAGCAAAAGCCATGCTGAGGCCTGGGGAACCGTGAGAGCCTGGTGTGCTCCTGTTTCATTGTCACGCTGTAGGGATTTTCGTGAGGGAAGTTAGGAATATATTTCTGAAGCATATAAAGAAATGTCAGTCTTAAGTGTGATAAGCAATTTGAAACGTGAACACATTCATCATTTAATTATCCCTCTTAAAAAAAGATAAGGATGGATTTAGAACTAGAATCCTTGGATGTCTCAAAAGCCTAGCTTTTAACTAATACCGCTAATCTAATCATTTTCCAGTAATCCTAAACAGATTGACAGAGGACCTTTCCTGTCTTGCTATTTCTCCTCCCTCCATCCGATGCATTCGCTAAAGCATACCAGAGTGCCAGAAACCAAGGACAGTAATTGAGAGACTGAACAGGCTAAATCGGGATGGTTTTCTCTACAATTAAGAGAGTGGAAATTAGCATGTCTCAGAATATTATCAGAGCTTATCAGAACTGGAAATCCAGGCAAGGACCCCTAGCACGTACGCTCTCTTCTAACCATTCCATTATTTCTGTTCCCAACGCCGTAAGATACTTTGTGGAACTACCTTTAGCTTGGCCCGTTTTAGAGTTTCGCTGAAAGGCAGGATCACAGGTAATGAGGAGAATGGGCTCTGGATCCACAGAGCTGGGCTGCTTGTTCTTGGTCCATCGCTGCCTAGCTCTGTACCTGGGTTGTGTAACCAGCCTTGTAGCCCTCAACCTCCCTTGTACCTCACTTGCCTCATCTATGAAGTGGAGTGAGCAGCTGTACCTGTCAAAGGGTTGATAGGAAGATTTAGTGAGTTTCTGTGTATAAAGCACTTACCACATGGTCTCATTCGTGTTAGCAATCAATACGTTTTGAACTATTATTGTTTAGTGGAAAGAAAGGGGGAGGTGGGGGGTTGGAGGCAAGTAGTGAGTAGAAGAAATAAGTGTGTAACTTGCAATGGACTAAGCATTCTGCTCAGTAACTAACAGAACATTATTAGCACTCACATACTCTATAAAAGATACTGCTGTCTGAATTGCACAGCTGAGCAAATTGAGACTTGCCTCATTTTGAGACTCGTTGATTTGAAACTTGATGTTTCCGTTAATAATTAGCCCGTGGGCATGGGTGCTGTTTGTGGTGCTAGCGGAAGACCAAGGAGACCCAGGTGTTAAGAGAAATGACCTCCCGTTCTCTAATTTGAGACTTAACGCAGTAATGGCGGGGCCCGTTTGGAGCTGTTACCTTGCGGTGCACATGCTCGCAGGATAAAATCCTTATAGAAAGGGAGTGATGATGAAAAGTAATTCTTATGTTTAATTTAACTATTTTTTTATATGAACTCCTTTTTTTAAAATGTCTTCAAAACAATAAAGCCTTTTCGAGAGAAAAAAAATGAAATAGAGCTCAACTAAGAAAGCACCTTAAGCCAGTCAGCTGCATAAATAAGGAGCAGGGACATCAGGGATAAATGCACTGAGTTGCAATCCTTTTTGTCTCCAACTTTGGAACTACAATTGCAGTAGAACTTGAGGGAGTTTCTCAGGCCTTGGTTTTGAGCAGCAACAGTATGTGATATCCTGATTGTACAATCCTGCATATAATTATATCATTCACAATCAATAAGTCTCTCACTTCTGACCTTTTAGAAATTACCTTTTTCAAATTGGTGTGCATACACCTGTAAGTTTTAAACTATATACCGGGGGTGCCAAAAAACTGTATACAAGTGGACACTTTGGTCAACGTTGCTCAAGCAGTAGTTCGCCTTCATCAGAAGTGTCTGGACAATGATGGGAACCACTTTGAGCACCTCTTGTAATTGCAAAAGTCAAACATGACTTGTATTCATCTTTTGTTGTTAGTATATATTGAATATTATAATTTAATAGTTTTTTTCCTTTCTTAAAATGTGTATGAATTTTTTTGGCACCCTGTATGTATTATCAACGTACTTTGTCAATTGTTATCTCTTACTACTTTTCTTTTTTTAAGATTGAAAACGCCACTCTCTGATTTATAGATTCAACCAGATTTCACAGTACAAATGAGAATTGCAAAGATGTGTGGCCAAAAGCTATGATGTTTGCCTTTTTTTTTTTTTTGAGATTATGAAGAAGCACATTTCTTTTAGGATAAAAGAAATAAGTAAGGCAGATGAATACCCATTTATTTTCTTTTCATTGTATTTATTTGTTTTCTTAAGTATAGCCCTGGTACCTGTGGAGGACATTAAGTAAGCTACTAAGGTACAGACAGAACGCCCTCTCTAAGCCAGGCACTGGGCATTGCATGGTTCCTGATAAGAAACGCCAAATCTGGTTCTTCGTAAAGGACCTCACAGTTGACGAGGGCAGTCAGAAACACAAATAATTTAACAGACTGGGTTAAGTGCAATAATGGGGTTTTGCATAGCATTTCATGGTTGCACTTCCACCTGGTATGTCAGGGAGATGGCAACTAGTTTTAGCAAAAAGAGAAGGGAAGACACATCCCATAAACTGCTGCAAACTCCACCCCTCATCACTTCCCACCCCTGTGTCTGGGAATAAATTCTGCACCTTCCAACTGATTTTCAAGGTGCCCATGACTCATAGGGTAGTAATAACTGAGTTCTACCCAACTGGTCAAAGCTCTTTTCCTGATGTGAACTTCCATAGGTCATTATTTTGTTTTAATGAAGAAGAAATGTGCATCTTGGGAGATCATTTTATAAAATCACACAGTAGAATGCATACAGCAGTGGAATTGTGGAAGACAAAGGAGGCTCTTTCCTTTTTTTATTACAAGGAATGTTTTCAAGTAAGATTGGAATAAAAATGAAATGGAACCAATTAGAAAAAAATAGAAGCACGTAAGAAGTGCTTCTTAAGAAATTTAATTGTTGCTGAAAGAATTAGAATCTGGTGGCACAGAAAGAATTTAATTAAATTTGAAAGTAAAATAACTACAGTTTCTCATTGGCCTATCTCAGAGGAAAATATAATGTCTCTTAGAGCTTATCAGTTATTTCTTGGCCTACAAACTTGTAGTGGTTAAATTGCCTATTATTTTTCTCATTTTGATTGTTATGCTGTTACGTGCTACTACTGGTGGGATTATTTGTGCATCATTACTGCTGAGATAACCATTAAGACTGCATATATTATAAATTTGGAGGGTTCTAGCCACCTCTACAATTTCATGATTCAAGATTCATTTTGAAATAACCTAGTTATGATCACCTATATTGAAGCTGTGTAAAGTTGGTTTTAGGTGGTGAGGGCATTTTGGTACTCTAGTGGTGTCTGGAATAGAGTGATCATGTAGTAAAGATTGGATGAATGAAAAAAAAAAATCTCTGCGTGTAGAAATGTGGTCTCATTTGCACCGAGATATAAGGAGCTGATTTAAATCTGACAGATCCAAAGTCAACTCGCCTATTATAGCAGAATGCTGCTATTTAAAATGTTGATTAAGGAGGACAGTCATCGTATGTGTCAAATATTAAATGATCTAGTGGAAATGAAAAGTGACTAATCGACTAGGTAATTACCTATTCAGAAAGGAATGGGGATTGAGGTTTAGAAAGGAGAATTGGAAAAAGATGACTCACAGTGTTTTCACACCATGGGATGAATGAGTGGGACCTCTGACCCACAGTCATTGGAAGAAGCAATATTTTGCACCAACCTGAAAGTTTTTTTGTTTTTGTTTTTTCATGTTTTCCCCACAGCCTCGTCATGTGTTCAACATGCTAAAGAAGTATGTCCGGGCTGAACAGAAAGATAGGCAGCACACCCTGAAGCACTTTGAGCATGTACGCATGGTGGACCCAAAGAAAGCTGCTCAGATCCGGTCCCAGGTAAGCACCAGGTGTGGTAGTCAGCTGCAGCTTTGACAATCCGGTGCTTTCTGCCTTTGAGTCAGATCTTTAGTTATTCCCAGAGCAGCTATGGGAGTGGTACTGCTCCAGCAACTGCTCTTTAATACCTGGTAAATTCTAAAGGCTTGTCTTAGAGCAACATGTGGTTTGGTATTTCCTGAGTTATGAAAATGGTAGGAATATAAAAATCTCAAGTTTCTACTGCTACTGATCCTTAAAGGAACCATGTAAATCTGTGGTGACTTAAAAGGAAGAAAACAAAAGGTGTGTAAACCAAAACCTCGAAAATTGGTTCAACTCAACTGTGGTTCAACTCAATCATAAACCCACAATGTTTGCATATATTGTGAGCCTAAATGAAGCCCTGTAATAATATGCTTTATGCTCTTCCATTTCCAAAGGTTGACAACTGGCATCAGTCTACCTTTGGAATTCTGAAATTTTACATTGCTCTAAATAGAGAAAATGAAAGTATATCTTTTTTTTTTTCTTTTTCATGAATTGCCCAGTCAAGTTAAAATATGTTCCTACCTATTTGTACATTTGCAAAAAAATATATTTAGGACATGAGAGGTTATTGCGGGATCTCAATATTAGGAACCAGAGTTGGATGACATGATCTTTTAAATTGGCTTTATATGGGAAGTTTAAAGCAGCTCCAAAGTTAAAGGAAGAATATGAGGGAAAAAGAAAAATAAGGATGCCCTTTCAGTTGAAAAGCTTCAGCCATATTTTGTTTTGTCAGTTTCGTGTTGAAGTTTGTATCTGTGTGCCGTGCATGGTAAGGAAAATAAGTGTTCCTTACGGTGTGCCGAGATGGTTTACCTGGAGCTGTCATCCTTTGATGCAGGTTATGACACACCTCCGTGTGATCTATGAGCGCATGAACCAGTCTCTCTCTCTACTCTACAATGTGCCTGCAGTGGCTGAGGAGATTCAGGATGAAGTTGGTAAGTAAGCTGTTCTTTTGATGGCTGTGCATATAAATATTTTTCTCCTAGAGGAGAAAATCAAGGACGTGAGTTCATCCCCACTGTTCTAATATGTGGGAGGAAAACGCGCAGATTCCCTTTGAGAGTGAATCTCTTGGGGGATGAGACTAGCTCTCCCCTTATCAGTTGCATCAGCTCTTAACTATCCATGCTTATAAAAGTGGGAGACTATATTGTGACTTATTGTATATTTGTGGAATAATGAGCCACTTGTTAGTGGATTATACTTGTCACCAGTTTTCTTCTAATTTTGTCAGTCTTGTAAATATCACTTTAGGATGCTCTGGTGCTTCACAATGTTATAAAGACAACCCTGCATCTCTTAATTCTTTATCATCGTAACCTATGAGTGGGGTGATAGCCCCATTTTACAGAAGAAGGGGCTCAAACTTAGTCTAAAACACTCAGTAGCCTAATGTCACACATATTCTAAATAGCGCAGCAAAAGCACAAAACCATGACTTCTGACTTTGAGGTTATTGTTATATTCAGTAACTCACATCTTTCTTTGACGCCTTCCCCCACCCCCCCAGAATAGCCATGAGTATTGTCTTATATAACATCTTACACAACTATAATACATTATCAAAACCAGGAAATTGACACGTGTGCCCACTATCTTTTATGTCCCTTGTTTTCCTAATGACATCTTTAATATTTCGTAAAACTAAGTTCTCCCATATCTATTTTTCTTGGGAAAAGGAGTACATTATCCCATAACATAATTCTTCGCAAAGTCCCACAATGCCCATATTTGTTTAACTTTACCTAACATGAGTCCATAAGTGGCAATTACGCTAATGAATCTTTCAATGGAAAAGAGATGTATGTAACCCTGGAGATTTGGTGCATAAGTGTCAGCAAATAAGCAATATGTATGCAAAACATCCCTCTCCGTGACGAATCCTGCCCTTTGTTAATTGGGTTGGAAATAGATGCAGGCTCTCGGAAATCAGAATACCCAGGATGTTGTAGCTGGGCAGACCCAGTATAGGAATTGTCCTTTCAGTCGCCTGAAACATCACTTGGCTTGCTTTTTACATTTTGTTCCACAGCTATTTTACTCTCCCGTTTCTAACTTAGTGTTGCCTTGTCAGTGTTGTTTGTATGACTGTCCAGTATTTGGCATGTATCAGGAGATGATGGCCTGTTCAGTACTGGGTATCAGCAGATGAAATCAGAGCACTTCAAGGTACACGCTTAGAAAAGAAGCAATAATATATCATCTAAGCTTTTGTTCAAAAGGGGGAATGCAGAGTTGAGCAAGATCTTAAGGAGATAGTCGGTAGGCTCTTTAATCTACATCATGGATTGAAAAACAGGATTTCCAATTAATTTTTCACTATGAAGTTTCTTCAAGAAACGCATACTCTCTTGAGATGTATTTGTAGGATGGAAATTTGTAAGGAACCTTTAAAATACTGTGTGTGAAATAAGTAACAGAAAGTCTTCCAAGAAGTTGTAGAAGAGACAAAAATCAAAGAAATCAGCACATTCTTAATGAACAGAAGCTCAGATTTTATAGGTGAACCAAGTTTTGCCTTATAGCCACCCTAACAAGCTTATTTTCACATGTGCCTTTCATTGAGGTGTAGTCAGTAATACCACACTATAGAGGAATAAGCAAAGGACTAGAAAGCTGATGACCAATAACAATTCACTCTCACCCAATAATTATGGTTGACTCTAATTAAATTATTGGGACTTTATTCAGCAAGATACTACTGAAAACAGTGGCCACTGATGAATCATACCACCACAGAACAGATGGTGATTCAGATATCTTGAGTATTGCAAAATGCCCAAGAATAGGGCAGCACGGTAAAATTTAAAGCCCAGTGGGTGACAGGGAGAGTAGTCAGATCATTAGAATCATGGTATCTTTTCTTAAAAAGAAAAGTTCAACTACAGTAATCCCTTGCTTTGCCAGCATAATTTGTTCCGGAAACAAACTACTCGTATTGCAAGACATCGCTCGTTTACCAAGTTAAAATGTATTAGAAATGTTTGCTCTTTTTGCAGAACACTCGCAAATTGCATTACTCGCAATCCAAGGTTTTACTGTACTAAGTTGGATTAAGAGCATGTGATTTTTAATACTTTTGTCATTCTAAATATACTTAGACACCAAATCCTGAAAGATAATCTTTTTGAAAATCTTTCTTGCCTCCATTTTAATAGGAAGAGATGTTTCTTATAGAAAGGGACGCTTGCCTTAGTGAACTTGCATTAATGAGACATAGGCACCATTTGAGCTTCTAACACCAAAGCGAAAGAAGAGAACCCCCTGGGGAGAATGGCTTTCCTGGATTGAGTTTAGTTGTTGTCTTCTGTAGTTGTTCTTCATTTGAAGGGACATTTAAAAATAACTCACCTTCAAGGTAGGAATATAAATGAGACACGATTGGCGATGGGTGCTAACTGTTTAAGCTGCGTGGCGAATATTTGGAAGTTCTTTGTAGTCTTCTTTTCACTGTTGTATATGCTTGAAATCTTCCATATAGATGTTTTTGGTTTTTAACTTACTTTCTAAATAGGAT
>NW_017731713.1:1385051-1386163 GCF_001890085.2 Hipposideros armiger
ATCTTTTGGATATTAGCCCCTATCAGATATATGATTTGCAAATATTGTTTCCCATTCAGCCAGTTGTCTTTCCATTTTGTTGAGGGTTTCCTTGGCTGTGCAGCTTTTTCGTTTGTTGTATCTTCACTTGTTTATTTTTGCTTTTGCTGCCTTTGCTTTTGAAGTCAGATCCAAAAAATTGTTGCCAAGACTGATGTCAAGGAGCTTACCACCTATATTTTCTTTTATGGTGTTGTTAGGTCTTATCTTCAAGTCTTTCATCCCTTTTGAGTTAATTTCTGTGTATTGTGCAAGATGGTAGTCCAGTTTTATTCTGTTGCATATAACTGTCCAATTTTCTCTACGCCATTTATCAAAGAGACTGTCCTTTCCCCACTGTATATTCTTGGCTCCTTTGTCGTAAATTAATTGACCATATAGATGCATGGGTTTACTTCTGGGCTCTCTTCTGTTCCATTGACCTCTGTGTCTGTTTTTGTGTCAGCACCATGCTGCTTTGATTACTATAGACTTGTAGTATAGCTTGGTATCAGGTAGTGTGATACCCCCCACTTTGTTCTTATTTCTCAAGATTGTTGTGGCTACTCTGGTTCTTTTGTGGTTCCGTAGAACCCCTCATTTTATAAGTGAGAAAATGAAAATACATTGTCAAGTGAACCTACATAAAAGCATTTTAATCTTCAAACTGGGAAAATATATTATGACAACAGCACCCAAGTTTTCTGCAATGTTGATAGGATTCTAAACAGCAGGATATAGATGTGTCTACACCAGTGAGTTCATACCTCAGACCCAACTGGTCTGTAAACCGTCTTGGAAGGTTACAAACCTTAAGCATTTAACTAGCGTTTATAAAGTGGCTAGTTTAGTGCTTTGTATACACTTAGCTCTCTATAGTTTTTTTGAATATGATATATAAGCTGTTTTTTTCTTCCTTAGGACTTTGAATATTGAATCTACTCTATGTGTCATCCAGATCAATTTGGGAAGAATTGCTATTGTAATTTTTTAGATGACATTTTTAAAACACAGCAACTATTTGAACAGATATCCACTATGAGATGACTCTTTTTGACCCCACTTAGGGTTAATGTTGAGAAGTAGCAGGAAAA
>NW_017731713.1:1388758-1392125 GCF_001890085.2 Hipposideros armiger
TGAACAGCAAGGGAATCCAAGCATTAAGCAAGGACAGTGACTCGTCAGTATTTCTTCACCACCGATCCCTTTGCAGATTCTATGCTCATCGCCAGATATGGCAGGTATAACACAGTCCTTCCTACTCAAATAACTTAGCACATGTTTGTGGAGACGTTGGATAAACACATTTGAGAGAAGGGCTGCATTCATTAAGCTGAGGAATGTTGATGACCATGTCTCTTGGCATTAGGTAGTGTCATCTGACAGCCATCCCTTAGCTTCCACCATCACTTACTGAAGATTGTTGGAGAAGGAGGAACCTTAGTTCCGACTTGTTTGGCCATGTCATTTCGTAGGCACAAAGAGACTGTGATATGCCCAAGGTCATACAACTGGTTAAGAAGACTAAAGACCGAATCTATTCTAATGCCTCTGTGTTCAGCGGTACCTGTTCTACCTTACTGCTGATGTGAAATTCAGCAAGACTGGGTTTTTGGAAGCTATTTATTTAGCTTCAGCAGCATTTCTTTGAAAATGTTATGGACATAAGAAATGTCCCTCTTTTAACATTAATAAGATGCCTCCCCCAGCTCAAAGACTCAACACCCTTGGATACTCACGTCAGCTCGAAGATGTTTACAAAGGACCTAACTACCAGCTACACTGGATATTTTGCAAGATTTTTGTGTTACGTTTACACTGTATTTTTTCTCAGAAATCAAATGACAACACTATGCCTTCTTCTCTGCCATTATTGCTGTCACGTTTTCCTGTGCAGGACAAGCAGAGATTTCTCTGAAAGCCTGATGGACTAATCCTCAGCCAGGTCTTCATCATGTTTGAGGGATCAGACATGAAGGGCTTAGTTCTGTGGATGTCAGTGGCTGAAGCCCTTCCAATCATATACGTCATTAGGTCGTCTCTCAGGTCAGGACAGGGAGCCATTTTCATGATTTCGGAGGCGCAGTTCATATGTTGCCACTCAACTGTATTTAGAAAAGGGAATAAAAGAGGAAATAAAAAGAATATAATGAAAGATTTTGTGGATATCTTTTCTAAGTTTATATTATTACTCGGTTGTCTTCTTTTTGACAATTGATTTTCTTTCTTTTTTAAGACTCATTTGATCCTCAAAATAACTCTGGACAGGCAAAGCAGATAGTCGCTGCGTTTGTTGTTCTTCATGAGCCTGACTTTCCAGGAATGCTGGCATTTTTTCCACAGTCCTAGATATGTTTATTTTTGCTGCTCTGTCTACAATGCTCATGCCCCATCTTGGTCTGTTGAGACTTACTAGGCTTCTAAACCTCAACTCGCAATGTACCCCCCCTTTAAATCTTTGATTAACATAAAGCACCTGCCCTCTGATCATGAGCTTTATATATGACACGTGTCTACTATCACTTCATGGTGTACATGTTAACTAATTGCCACATACTAAATGGTAAACTCTTTGAGGGTATAAATTAAATCTCATGTGCATTTGCTTCTGCTGAAACAAATTATTAGGTATAAGTAGCTACAAATACCTGTCTCCAAGGAATTTTTCCTAGAGAGCAAAGGTTCTCCTCGGACCAGCAGTTTCGGCATCCCCAGTGAGCTTGTTAGGAAATTGTCTGGTCCCACCCCTGACCACCTGAATCTGCAACATTGGGGCGGGGTATCAGCGATCTCTTTTTTAACAAGCTGTCCACGTGACTCTGATACATGACACACTTTAAGAATTACTGATTTAGAGCTTATGAAATGTTAATAAATAGGTGAGGATCTATTCTAGCACCCCAATAAGCCAATTAGATTCACCTCTACAGTTATGTTCTAAATCCACATGATAAAAACTATTTGCCACCAAAAAAAAAATTAATGTTTAAGGTGCAAACCTAAATTGTTGTATTCAATTAATTTATAAGCTACAACAGCTCCAATTCACTGAAAAAGATACATAATTGTTGTGGTCCTAGATGAAAACATGCACAACTTCTCATGATTAAATAGTACAAATCAAAACATATTTNTTTTTTTCTTGGGACACAGCTTTCTCTAAAGCTGTAGCTGATCAAACTGACAAAATGGGAGCAATTGGCACAGCTATCAAAATAAAGAATAAAGCAGAGTTCTAAGGACTGTAATTAATGACATTTCACAGCATTGTTCTGTATCATATCCATGACACTCTTATTTGGTTTTCTGCCCATCACACACTTTGACAATGAATTATTAAGTATGTTGCCTGGTTTGACTGTCTTGTCAACCACAGTCTAAGGCTGTTTATTCAATGTGCTTCACTAATAGGTGTGAATTATCAAAACTGCCCTATTAGTTGTTTTATAAAAGCTTGTCTTTTATTATTTTATAATAATTTTTCAGTTCAGCTTGAATTAGTATGTGCAAGTTCCCAGGCACAGTCATTTATTACTTAATGTTTTCTGTTTTGTTTTTTTTTTTTAAAAAAAGTCATTTGCATGCAAATTATGAAGTTTTCTTGCAAAGAAAGCCTTAAGGCAGTGTTTGTAGAGGGAAAAAAAATCTCCTTACTCCTTTAAAATAGCTGTTTAGGAGGTTTTTTTTTATTCAGCAAATAATAAAAACATTATTTTAAGGAAACTATGCCTCCTCTTCAATGTCCATGTTCTGTTTTAATCATCTTTTAACCCTTCAAACAGGCAGGACCCCTTCCTTTCTACCATTGTTCAGCTCATCATTTGCTTTGTGAAATTGCTATTTCAAAATGATTGGATTTTTTTGCCCTTGGTAATCTTCCTTAAATCTATGCTAAAAGGATTCTCTTCTACTCTTTCTATTGGCACTGAGGTTATTTATCAAAGTGCTTCATTTTGAAGCTACCTCAAGGCTAAAAATACTGTAACTCTCAATTCAGAGACAGCTGTTGTTGCACAGAATGCCATAATGACCAATTTATGAGAAAGGCGGTAGGAAGGAAACGGGGAAGGAAGGCATAATTGTTTCCTACCCTGTTGTTGTTGTTTTTTCTTTTAGCATTCAAAATTAATACACATACGAATTACTATAAACCAGATGTTGGAAGGATCTCTGGCAGAACAAATCCTTGGTCAATGGGGTAGGATTGAAATAATGTGGCAGGAGATCAAGAAACTCGTACTAATGAAAGAATACTTATAATTTCTTATTACAGCTTGACTGGCTTCTTGATAAAATAGTCTTACTCTTTGGGGAAAACACAGCATGCTGATTTCAAAGACAGTGTTTCCATTCTCTGTTCCTAATAAACCTATTGATTTTTGGATTTAATGAATTCAAAGTAGTCTGGGTTTAAAATAGAATATTTACAGCACTTGCCAGACCAACAAAATGGAACATTCATTGCTACTGAGTTTTAAGTATCCTTATGCATAATTGTTAGTCA
>NW_017731713.1:1394835-1458222 GCF_001890085.2 Hipposideros armiger
TAGACTGCTTCCTGGCATGGAACCCTACAGCAGATGTGTCCTGATTTTATTTTTGTAGAGTCTTGGGAACAACCAATGATTTTAGACTGGAATAAGGGCTGGTTATTTTTTTCCCCAGCAGCTGCTTTCAAGGTTAATATTTTTAAAAGAGGAGACTAAAAATTGTAACAGTATTTGCCACCCTTAATATAGAGGTGCATTCAGATTGAAATTAATTGTGAAATGTATTTCCACAAGGACTAACTGGGAATGAGATGAATGTGTTTGCATGTGAGACAGTTTGGAAGGAATGTTAATTTGCATCTTGCTGTTCAACTCAGAAACAAATTTTGTAATTTCCCCAAGTAACCCCTGTTACTCTTTGGTAACTGCTGTCCTATCATAGGTACTGTGGGCTATGGAAGGAAGGAAGTCATAGACAGGTTCGTATAATACCTCATTAAAAGTAGGTGATCAGTCTATTAACCTATTCCAAATGGTGAGGCGTATGTCCAAAGGAATGTTGACTCAATATAAATCAAAACACTACTCAGAAAAGAGTCTTTTGGACTTGGAGCAAGAAATAGATGGTAAAAGGGCTAAGACGAGGGTAATACTAAATATCAACCAATGTTGACAGATCCATTGACCTAAGACAGTGGATTTAAAATAGCCTATTTACTGTGTTTGATTTTTTTTTTATATAAACATTCATTTACATGTGCTCATGGAAGCATGAGTTCAATCTTACACCTTTGAAGCAGCAAATGATGACTATTTGTATTGCCTTGTGCATGTCTCTAGCTTTGCTTTTGGTTTGGGTGGCATTTGGACGAGTCTGCGTAACCCTTGAGATCCAATAGAGAGACTGTGTGTTCATGTTCCTCGTTGACAATGAGCTTGATAAAGCTGCTTCTAAGGCCAGTAGAGACCAGAGACATTGTCATCTTAAAGAAGGTAGAGGGGAAGCTGCAAGTTTTATACCGCTCAGAAGCAACGGCCTAAGCCCGTCTGGTCTTGGCAAACTGTTCATTCCTTCTCTTTCAGAGGCTATAATAGTGACGCAAAGCTCTGAGGCTGTAGCTTCTGAAGCTTCTCCAAGTTATGAAGGAACTTTTTGGGGCATGAGCAGTAGAGAGCTGGGAGTGTAAAAGGAGCATAGCGTATTAATACGGTTATATTTATTAGCATTTCATACCGTTTTTATTTAGGAAACTCTAGAAGAAAACCAAATTTCATATTCTGGGTTTGGGGCGGAGAGAGTGGAGAGGTTGAGAGAGNGAAGTTCTTTGTAGTCTTCTTTTCACTGTTGTATATGCTTGAAATCTTCCATATAGATGTTTTTGGTTTTTAACTTACTTTCTAAATAGGATATTCACAGATTTCTTCCAGCTTGTATTTCGTACATTTAATAGCTTCTGTTTGAATGCTTTGTTGTTAGTCTGATGTGCATTTATCTCTCTTTTTGTGTATAATCAATCTTTAAATTTGGAGTCAGTTCAGTGCAAATAAGAAACATACTAAAATTCAGAGCCGCTGGCCAAGGGACAAGATCCGAAACTACCTCCAAATGCAGGCCTTTTATATAAACATTTGTGCCTGTAAGTGTGGGCAATTAGGGTGTGTTTAATGCAGTAAAACATCAGGAGAGAAATACAACGGTTTAATTAAATGAGGGTTACAGGTGCTCTTGCGATGAAAGGCTTTCACCAAGCTGAGGAACTGCCAGTGTCTTCAGTGACGCAGGTATAGCTGCTTCAGTTAATTGATGCTCCTCTTAGGGTAGAATCCTCCATTATGGATGAAAATGAAGAAGCAGCTAGCTAGTCACACTAGCAAAAAGGAAGAGCAAGAGTGGGAATTGGTATCAAATTTGTGAGAACGGTGAAGCGTAACTGACGAGAGCCCAGAAGTCATCGTGCTCGTGAAGTCTGGCTCTGGCCTGTCACCCGTTGTGCTTTCTTGTGGAATCCTGTTCGTGCTACTTTACTGTTAACTCCAGTGACTGCCAAACCCATAGGTCTAACGACAGCCTGTCTACTGAGTCTTAGTGACATGGCCCACTGTTCTTCACACGTTTCTCCAATTCCAGTCCATATGTATAAAGCACTCATTTGTTCCTNAAGGACAGCAACTCGTCTGTTCCCCTTCCCCCAATTCCCCAGCACTGTTCCCATCCCCCCAATTCCCCAATAAAAATCTTAAAAAAAAAAAAAATCAGGGACTGGGAATGTGCTCTCAAAATGGTCAACATGTCTTGCCAAACCCCTTCAGAAATTGAAGCAGGTCTTCAAATACTTGAGTGTGAAGAAATATAATGCTTTTTTCTTTAAAAAAAAAAAAGTTCTTAGAGCAGAATTGGGGGGGTGGGACTGAATGTATTTTGGTTTTATATAAGGCCATGTTAAAATGGGCTTTAGGTCCTTGGAACCCACTAACTGGAGGCTGGTGGGATAAACTTCATTGACTCCAGTCATACCTGAGCCTTCTTTGCTGCCCTGTGTGCTCTCTTCACTGTTGTGCGATCAGGCAATAGACCGAGAAGAGGACCTGGCATTTGTTTACATGATCCGCTTGGTTGCATTAAGTCCTTGGATGCGAAAGGCCCCTGAGAGCTCCTCTGAAATTCTCCTAGAAAAAGGCACTCCCATGGACGTTGTTGTTCTAGTTGCCATTCTTTGTTTCTCGGGGTGTTCTTGGGGCCTGGTGAAGCACAAAAATTAGGAGAAATTCTTATTAAAAATACAGATTCCTGGGCCCCGCCTCAGACATGGGGAAATCTGCATTTTCCTTATCCCTTCAGGTGATTCTTAAATATTCACAAGTTTTAAAACTCACGATTGTACGAAATGGCAAAAATACAAGGATTCTTACAGTCTTAGATTATGTTGTGTTGACCTTGAACAAAGAAGAATGTCAGTCATTGTCATTGAAAATTAATATATCCTGGTAAATTAGCCATGCGGATTTTTAGTGGTGCTTATTTCCAAAGCTGTGATTATAGAAAATATTACAGTGAAGCATTATTAACCTTGAAGTTCAACTACATTGAGAATTTATTTAGGTGTGACAGTTGATGGCTACATTTTGTTTATCCAAGTTAAGACTTACTAGCTATGAAAAGGGACTGGCATAAACTGCTTATTACCTCTGATTAACTGTGTCTAAAGGAATAAACAATTCAAGCATAGGGCAGGCTTCAGTCAGAAAATACCATCCTTCCTAACATTTTCCCCATTCGCTATTTTATTGGCTCTTTCAGAAGTTGTAAATCTACTGCTCTTGTTAACCCAAATCTTTTCCTCCCTCTTTAGTTTCTTCACTTTGTATTGTTAATACTGGAATTTTACTTAAAGACATTATCCATTTAGGCTCACTTCACATCTGAAATAGATCACTTCTTTGTAATTTCTATGAAAGGGGCAGTACATGACATTCCCTGCATATTCCTGCCAACCCGTTGGTAATTTTCACTCCTTTTCTCATCTTCACCTACCACCTTTTCAAAAAAATTAAACTAGAATCCCCCAGAAAAAGCTGTTCTGACCTTTGGTCTTCCTTTTATCTGGGTATGACTAGGTAGGTGGGTGTCTTAGTCGCTTGGGCTGCCATACCAAAATACCACAGATTGGGGGGCTTAAGCAACAGAAATATTTTTCTTTCTCACAGTTCTGGAGGTTGGAATTCCAAGATCAAGGTGTTCGCAGGTTTGGTTTCTCCTGAGGCCTCTCTCCTTGGCTTGCAGATGGCCGTCTTGCTTTGTCCTCACGTGGCCTTTTCTCTGTGCATGAGTTAGAGGGATTTCTGCTGTGTCTTTCTCTTCCGTCCTGCTGGATTAGGGCCTCATCCTTATTACGTCATTTAACTTTAATGACTCTCCTAAAGGTCATGTCTCCAAATACAGTCACACAGGGGGTTAGGGCTTCAACATATGGATTGCTGGGGGTGGGGTGACATAATTCAATCCATATCAATTGGCTTCATCGTGCTTTTGGATAGATCCAATGTACCCCTTCTTCAGTATTCATCAACCAGCATCTATGTAGTTTACATGGGTTCTTTATCATAAAAATGTCAGGGGAGGTCATGAAAGATATTTTTCCTGCTTCTCCACTGTACGTCATTAAAACCAGGTATCGCTTCAGCAGCGTACACTCTGCTCTTATGAACTTCAATCAAAAGACCTGTTTGGTATATAAAGCATGTACTTGACATGGAGGGATTTGGTGGATTTTCAGAATTTGCCTTGGTACTCATTTATCTATACTCTTAGGCTACTGGAGAATTATTTTACTAAGACCAACGTCTCAAATCTGAGCCCTAAAGGGAAACGGGTATGCCGAATTTTATAGATGATTCCACTGTCACAACTTAACTCACTTGAGTCGCTGGATGAGGGTATAACAGCAGACTCAGTTCTGGCATTAGAGATGGTAGTTGTTGTCATCACCCTGGAGTTAGTAAAACCTTAAACCGGCCAGGCATTGGTCATGCATTTTGCTTCCAGGGACACCTCAGCTTCTGGCTCCTTAAAGAGGATGTGACATAACCTCTGTGTTTCCAAGGCGTTTGAAACTGAGGGTCCTTCCACTTCCTTGCTGAGCTTAAGGTATCCAAGATCCCCATGGTCCTATCAGGATAAGACATGCAGCCATTGATGTTCAAGAAAGGGGATTGATAGTGTTCCCCATAAAAGGGTGTTGGAAGAGAGAAGCTGAGAGTTGAAATGAAACTATTTATTCTCCACTAAAACACTTTCTAGTGTTTGGAGGGAAAACATCTCTGCATGAATGAGGCTAAATTAAACTATTCGATTAGAGCTCTTTATCCTTCTCCCCTCTCTACCTATCCCAGCCTTGAGTCAAGAGCTCACTGAAACACTAAATTTTATTCCAGTGTGTTTATTATAGCCAGAAATGGTTGTCAGCAAATGGTCAATATTCACTTGTGGGCAGTGTGTCCGCCTCCTAGGGCTGCCATAACAAATTACTATATACTGGGTGGCCTAAAACAACAGTTTATTCCTTCATCATTCAGGAGGCTGTAAGTCCAAAATTAAGGGGTCCACAGGCTCATGCTCCCCCTAAAGGCTCTAAGGGTGATTCTATTCTATTCCTTTCTCTTTTCTCTGGTGCCGCCTACAATCCTTGGTGTTCCTTTGGCTTGTAGATGTGTCACTCCCATCTCTGTCTCCATCTTCATATAGTATTCTTCCCTTTGTCTCTGTCTGTGTGTGTCTTCTCCAGTATGATCTAGAGCACACCTTACTCCACCCAGCAGTGTCCACCCTACTCCACGATTGGATTGAGGTCCTACCTAATTCTAGTATGATCTCATCTTTACTTGATTACACCTGCAAAGTTAAAGTTCCTATTTCCAAATAAGGTCACAGTCACAGGTACTGGGGGTTAGGACTTCAACGTATCTTTTTGGGGGAACACAATTCAAACCATAACAAGCAGGTTTATTTTTTCCTTTCCCTTGACTTCTACAAATTTGAAATATTGTCCAAGCTTTTTTCTGAAACATCAAATTTAAGTCAAAGGACTGCTTGTCTTGAATTGATGACCTCTTCATTTAAAAAATAATAATAATTTCCATAGTTAATTGGTACAAATAGTGAAAGGCTTTAAAGGCATTGAATTTGCTTGAGGCTGATTAATGAGTAGATTTGTAAACCGTGGCTGTTTTAATTAGCCAGGGTTAATTAATGTTTACTGCACTTGGAAGATGAAAAGACATGTATAAATGCACCATAATGTGAATCATTTTTTAATTTGATGTTGAAGCTTAAAATATATTTGAATAAAGATTGCTTACATCACACTAAAAAAAAGGCTGTTGGAGCATTATGGTAATTAGTGGAAAGGGCTCTGAATTTTGAGGTGAATTAATTAGATACATATCATTGAAGATGATCATGTTTTAATACTTTATATTCAGAGAAAGGCAGTTATATTTTTAATCTGATTATGTAAAAAGGACAGTCGAAATCTCAGAGATTAAAATTGATAACTTTATATAGTGTATCATAATTTGAGATGAAGTCTGGGTCGGTTTGTTTTGTTTGTTTTTTAGTTCTAAGTTAAGACCTTTCAGCGCATAGTAGAGGTGGGAAAAGGTTAACTCCTGAGATGAAACTAACATTTTAAAGGAAGGAATGACTGGAAATCCATGTAAATTTTCAAAAAAGCATCCGGGGCTTGGGAGAGATCAAGTGCTGAGACTGGAAAGTGTGGGAATCTTGGAGACAGTTTGTATGAAAGCCTGGGACAGGATCTTCGGCAGCGAAATGGGTTACCCCTTAGTGGTGAGGAAGTGGCCATCGCGGTAAGTTTCCAGCATGTTCAGTGGAGCACACCTGGCACCAGGCTTCGTGGTTCACGAGGTAACTTAAAGCAGAGCTGGCCTCAGTGATACCGCCCCATTTCATTTCATCATTGTCTGACAGGAGAACATACCCAGAGGTAAATTAGCAAAAAGTTTGGGTCTGCTTTATTTTTCATCTCCTGCATGATTTTCTCCTTTGTTCTTGAAGAATAAAAAATAAGGTTGCTTTTTTTTTTTTATCACCTCTTGGATGTGAATGTTGAAATGACTTAAGAAAAAAAAAAAGACCCATAACTCTTTATTCGGATAAGAAATAGTGTGCTCCTTGTATTCTTAACAATAGCTACCAATAACTAATGTTATTGTTAATCAGCTCTACAGTTAGACACTGTACAGAATTTTCAACAAGGACGTGGCACTTCTTTGTGGGTGGAACTATTCATTATCTAGCAGAATTCAATATATAATAAATCCCTTTTGGGGAACCTAATAGGGCTTTTTTTCCGAAAACACCATCAAAATTCTGCTAGAAACTGGAAGACTCCCATTTTTATCCCAGTGCTTCCCTGTGGGCTGTTTCAGCATGGACATGAGCTCTCCAGGCTCAAATTTCCAGTGGCTCCATTATATCTCCACCGTGATGTGTTGGAATATTCCAAACTCAATATATATATATATATATATATATATATATATATATGTGTGTGTGTGTGTGTGTGTGTGTGTGTGTGTGTGTGTGTGTGTGTGTGTAAAACCTATACCTCTGCCCCATATTTGCTCTTCTGATAGACAAAACTCAGATCAAGAATAAAAATGTTACCAGCCACCCCATAACACCTCTACCCTGTCCCAGTCACAACCTCCCCTTGCACCCCCACCACTGCCATCAAAGTCACTGTCCTTCCTTGTATCCCTTCCTTAAATGTCTTTCTGGCTCTATCACTCTAGTGTACATCCTTACCCACTAGCCCCTTCCCCATTTTTTAATGTTGACATGTCTCTTAAGTAACTTATAATCCCCAGATTTCCACCACCACCACCCCCACCCCATACCCTTTTCTTTTTCTTACAGTTTACCTATTAACGAACAGCTGGCCCCTTAACCCATAGAATCCCCATGGTCTGGATTTTGCTAATTGCATACTCCTGGTGCAGGGCAGCGTATTGCCCTGACGCTGGGATCGCACATATTTAAAGACCTCGCTTCTGTTTAAGCTGCTCCCTTCCACACTTCCCTTGTGTCGCAACAGCCACAGGAGTCCCAGCTCTTGGCAAGCTCATCCTTTGTGCCTTGGTACATGCACTTACATCTACCAGGACAGCCGTCTCTCCTCCTTAGCAAATCTGCAGTGTCACTGTCCCCAGCCCAAAACTCCCAGCTTGTTTTTCTCTCATTTTCTCTGTCCTGTTTACTACAGCACTTGTATGGGAATTATTTTTATGCACATCTTTCCTCTCAACCAGCGGTTCTCAACCTTCCTAATGCCGCTACCCCTTAATACAGTTCCTCGTGTTGTGGTGACCCCCAACCATAAAATTATTTTCGTTGCTACTCTATAACTGTAATTTTGCTACTGTTATGAATCGTAATGTAAATATCTTTGTTTTCTGATGGTCTTAGGCGACCCCTGTGAAAGGGTCGTTCGACCCCCAAAGGGGTCACAACCCACAGTCTGAGAACTGCTGCTCTAGACCATGAACTCTTGAGTAAAAAGAAATTGCCTTAGTTATTTCCTGCACTGGCCTGGAAGATGCTAGATGGTTGCATTGCTGAACAGTTGAATGAATGAATGAGCTCATTAATGAAAAAACTGGTTTGCTTGGCTCCAGGTTATTTTCCTTAACATGAGAGTCCTTTCAACTTGTCCCCAGTCCCAGTCCTCTGCACTGATTAACAGTGTCTGCTTCCCTGAAGACACTTTCCATCCATCTCCCAAGCGCTTTCCATCACCAGCCTCAGCCTCCCCATGTATTGTTAAGGGACCGCTTGAATCGGCTAATGCAAAAAGAGAAAGGACCATTGCTCTTCTAGAAATGTGCACAGCAGAGCAAGTTTTATGTGAAAATACAAACAGGCCAGTGTGCAGAAGAGCATAGAGGGTCGGTGTAGGTGTTTTTAATCTGCATAAATAAGCATTTCAAATGAGCAGTCCTGTACACAAACAGAATGTGATGGCTACAGCATCAGGAGTGCACCCCCTCGTGATGACATATTGTCATCTTTATATAGATTTATATGTGTGCTGATCTTATCCACCTTGGCCTGTCCCCTTATAATTCTCAGCATAAATATTTAGGCTCTTTGAGTGCAATTATGTTTGGATGCTGAAATTTTTACTTTCTATCAAGAGCTAGCCAGCCCTGCTAACCAATACTTTCCATCCTTCTAAATATAGAATTGCATCAAACACACACTTAACAGATAGGAATCAATTAGAAAGCACTTTCTTCCTAGCATAGCAGAGAATGATTGCTAGCTGTTGAGAGGGGCAGTTTCCCATTGCTTTGGTTTCCAGGACCTTTCTTAACCAGGTAAGAAAGACTTCTCGCACAAGTTTGGGAGGGTGTGCAGGTTGGACAGGACCAAGTTTTGGGGGCATCCCTCAGGTTCCCTTCCTTGTCATGTGCAGTTGAGGGTACAAGTTGGGGTTGAAATCCAGTCTACACACAGTTTGACAAGCCATGTGCCCTGTATGTGACTCACTCCTCAAAGAAAACAGCATGTGGGCTCATCAGGGCCTCACCTTTGTCAGATGTAAAGGTGATGTTTTCACCTCTACCTGTTCTCTATTTATTGTTGCCGAGCTCAGGTGAAGAAAGGGGGACATTATGGATTGATGCCCAGAACACCCCAACACAGCAGTGAAGGCTCCCAGGGAATATGGGCTCAGATTGTGAATAGTTGCCCAAATGATTTTGCCTTTATAAAAACGTAGGCAAGAACAAGTAAGACTATTAGTTGAGTATTTTTTTAAAACTAATCTGCCTCATTGTACTTTCTTGTGCTCACTAAAAGCATTAGCAGCTTTTAACAAATGAAATGTGATCTTGACCCAGATAGAGCAAACCTCAGATTTTATTTCCTTTTTCCAATTTACTCTGTATCTGAGAACTTACTCAGAAGTTAAAAACAAACAAACAAAAAAACAAAACCTACCAACAACCTATCAGAAAATTGAGGAATACATACCATAGAATGAAAGTAGAAAAAAATTTATCCTCGTAATTCCATCTCTGTCCTCAGACCTGATACTTGTAATCCCAAGTAGCCTGGCAAAATTTATTCTCGTTGACCATAGTTGTAAAAATTGGGTCATCGGGCAATGATGGGAAGGAAGAGATGAAATAATCAATTCTGTAAAGAATAAAACTATTTTTTAAAAAACATCACTCTTAGTTTTCTCTGGTAGTGGGATTGCAAATGAATTATTATCATTTCCTTGTTCTCTATATTTTTTGCACTGAATTTACTCTTGCACTTAGTACCAACTGTTACATTTTTATCAAAAGGAGGAATAACAGTGAAGTTCTCGCTTATGCTGCAAGGGTTAGGCTCTTAAAGACAGGTTTGAGGAGAGAATTCCACATAAAATCATAATGAGTTTGAAACTCCTTGAGCTTAGCCATAAAAGTATGAACACATATCTCTCAACTACCCCAAGACACCAGTTTTTCCTCAAGCATGTGAAGAGACTGTTCCCTGGGTGGAAGACCACATGAATAATTGACTTATATTTAAGGAATAGGAAGCATAAAAATCACATTGATTTTTAGTTTCATTTGCATAGGATGTTAGTTTGTATCTGCTTACATTAATAGTCATATATGCATTTTCACTATATATGTGGACCAGAGGAAAACGTCCAGATATATATACAGGTTAACGCTGTTATTAGTTTTAATGACACAGCACTGAACTTTGTATTTCAATATAATTCCAGACTTAAAGAAAAGTTATGAAACCATTACACAAAATTCCTGCTTTGGAAAGTAACTTGCAGACATGTTACCCATTTACACCTAAATTCTTCACTGTGTGTTTCCTCAAAGCAAGGATTTTTTTTATATGTGAAAATTCTAACCTCAACACAGCATACTTTCAGAGATTGTTCCTGTAAGAAATAAACTTAGTTTTTAATGTAAACTTTAGTATGTTTTTCCCCTCAGGATGGCTTAGGTTCCTGACTCTCTAAGCAGGACCAAGACTCCTAATGTAGTCAGAAATAGGATCAACACATTGGCACAAGTAAACAAGAAGGAACTCGCATCTATTTTTAGATGCCAGGGGCCCTGACGGACTTTTATCTGGATTTCTGACTGATGCCATTGATAGAGCTAAGTTGTTTGATCATCATTGCTTAAAAGGCAAAAGGAAATTTGTCTTAAATAAAAAGGGGCTTCTTCTGTACCTTCAGTCTTAAGCCAGACAAGTCATACTTAAGGAAAATGTCACTTGCAATAAGAAATATGCCCACAAGTGATGTGTGGCCATGTTTGTATCCCCTCTAGGGACAATTTGTTGCCATAAGTAGACAAAGCGTGCTCCATTTAAAATCCGTGTCCAAGAAACTACTGAAGAAAAATAAACCCAGAATCAGACGTTAAGTCCGAATTTTAAGACCATGACAGATTTTCACGATTAATAGTATGCCTAAAAATAAGAGGACTGACCCAATTTTCTGGAGGTCAAAATGAAAACTAGATTTGTGGAGCAGCATTCCTTTGTGATAATATATCTATAATATTTTTCCCCAAGTTGGAAAAAATGTGGCATCCTCATACAGGGCTGTTTCACTTTGGGCCACAGAAGGACTCTAGTCCGGCCACCCTTGAGGAAAAAGGATATTTGGGGTGACTGAGCATGCAGAATCAATCCACTGTTCAACCATTCTAAAAAGCTCAAGATCCAAAGGAATCTAAATTATCTTAAATTTGAGTCAGAATTGGTGAAATCTAATGACCGTTGATGTAGTTTTCATTTATGCCCATTTCTAGAAAAAGGGAAATCTAAAGGAAGAGATAGGTGTTCAGAGGGGAAACTGCTGTTGAGGATGGACTGTCAAATGGAAGTGACAGGTAAAGCCTCGCTTAGATAAGAGAGCAGTACATGATGGTCTAGCCGGGGGACCAGCTGGCTGGCTTTCCAGCTCCGCTCGACCATCTGGAAGCTCTGGCTTTGGACTGTGGCTAAAGCCTCTTGACTTGGTTTCCTCATGAAATAAAGATATCATTGAATTCGTCACTTTCTAAATCTATCAAAAATAATGTATGTAAAACAGGATGCTTGTGATGATAGATGTGTATATATTTCTATACTGCTGGTTACTGATCAGAGTTAAATAGCCATGTTCTCCCTAAAATGGAATTTTTCATGGAATAGTGAGAAGGTCGCCCAAGGAATCGGGAATTTTAGGTTCAGACCTCAGTTCTGCCGCTCGATAACTTTAAATGTTTTCTCAAGGTGGATGTCACAATTTGCTCAATTGTCCATGGGGATAGTAATCCCACTATAAAGATTGTAGGGGAGATCAAATGAGCTAGTGGATGTCGAAAGGCCACAAAAGTGGAGGGTGTCATCGGTACCCTTGATATCATGCTCCCAAGATGTCATAACATCGCACGATTCCATCACAGTAGGGCTGTCCCACATTAAACAAAATATGTAGGGTGCCAGATAGACACTGGACTTATTAGGGAGACCACTTCATAGACTCTGTAAATGCCTGACTTCTGCAGTGTATATCTGAAGCTGAAGTTGAATAATGCTGAATGTCAACTATAATTTGATTTTATATATATACACACACACACATATATATATATATATATATATATATATTAGTCACAGGATATCAAGTACAGCATTGGGAATGTAGTCAATGGAATTGTAACAGCTATATACGATGTCAGATGGGTTATATACAATGGGGGGTGGTTATCACTTGGTGAGGGTGTAAATGTCTCACTATTACATAGTTTTGTAACCTGAAATAAAAGAAAAATTAAAAATAAAATTTAAAAAATATATATCTTAATGTACAGTAATCACTTGAAGATGATGGAGGTAGTCCCCCAATTTAGCGTTTCAAAGAGCTTGTGCTCCCTTGAGCTGTAGGTGAGTCCACGCTGGTCTTCAGCAGTGAGGTGTGTCCCCTGGTGCTCGCTACACTCTTCAGTGCATTCTGTTTCTCAGAGTCTGAAGAACACTGACCTGTTTCCTGAACACTTCCCTGGCTTCTATGTAATTTCCTGCCTGACAAATGGTCTGGCAAAAAAGGAAATCCATCAGTAGTCGTTCCTTTCCTGTGGCTTCCTGGTTCAGAATTGTTATCGGGAATGACAGCTTCAAGGCAAAATAGTGGGTTGGGTTTGACTTGGAGGCGTTTTGGAGTAAGGTTTCTTCTGGCAGTGTCGTGTGTCTTGGCCACACTCATCTTTTCCACCTTGTTTGGAGGCCTGTTTGTCTTTTATGAAGGGGATCACTGAAGCCATTGTGTAGTGACGCCTTTGCTCAGCTTGTGGTGGTGATCAGATCATAACGTGCTTAAGAATTCTGGGGATCACGTTAACCTGCAGGTTCTGTTTCCATGGCCCTGGGTGGGGCCTGAGAGTCTGCATTTCAACGCACCCCCAGAGCAACAGTATAGAAAACAGAATTCAAAGGGAAGGAAGTGCAAAGAGCATCTTCCAACCTCCCCTAATTTTATGGATGAGGAACACATGGCTTAGGGAGTGGCTGAGACCATGGCGATCTTAAGTATAATGAACAGCGTGGCAGTTATATGCCGAACCGTGAATCAGACATGCACAGAGCTGGGATTGAAAAAGTAAATCTGATCTCATAGTCCTGATGTGGGCAAAATGCCTAGAATGGATGACAGATTTATAGTAGTGCTTCTTGATAGGGAAAAAATTACATCCCTTTTATAACTACTTCAGTGCAGCTGTGGCTGTTGGGGGGGGGTGGGTTGCTTTGTATGGAGGTGCAATCCTAGATCTTTTCAGATGCATAAGTAAATATTTATGTAAAAGATAAGAGTTAGGGCCGGCCGAGTGGCTCAGTTGGTTAAGAGTAATAATAATAAAAAAATTAATTAAAAAAATAATAATAAATATCATGGGTCTCAAGTTCATAAAAAAGCAAAAGTCCTATAAAAGTGATGTTTATTAAAAAACAAAGTAGATGTTTGAAAGATAGTCAAGAGCGTGGTGATAGAAAAGTCTACACACTTAAAGGTCAATGAATGGCTAGATCTCTTCAATGAAGTATATGTAATGCAAACTTCTGCTAGTTTTGATAAAATGCTTTGAATCCAGTTTAAAAAAAAAAAAGTGAGCTCTGAGCAACAGGGTCACCGGTTCGATTCGTGGCCAGAGCTGAGCTGCCACTGAGCTGCCAACAGGTGGCAGGATGGCTCAGCTAAAAAAAAAAAAAGATAAGAGTTGGTCATATGAGAATCCCCTGTTAGATAAGTTTAAATGGAAATTTCTGCTTGGAGGAAAGGCTGCCGAGAAATATGTATTTTTATACCAGGAACCAGAAGCATCAGAAAATACAGAAAAAAATAATAATAACAGCAGTGCTGCTTCGATGCTATACAAAAGAAAAACCAAAGCGGACCTCAGGTTGACACCGTCTCTAAACCAGCTGTGTTTTACACAGGTCAAGGCTGAGCTTAAACCTTCTTTAGATGAAGGAAATTGTCTTCCCCACCCCAAATTTGTTCATAGGATGGAAGAGGTCGCCCAATAAGTACAACTGAAGCTTGTAAAAGAGAACTGACTTTATGTTTATAAACTTTATTTCCTTGAAACCTAAAATGTAGCAGTTAAATTTTTAGAAGAAGTTTGACTAGTGGATTAATAATTAAAGAAGAATATTAGATGAGTTATCTAGAATTCATGTTTCCCACTTAAAAGTTCTTTTATGAGGCTATTTCTGTCAATAATTATGGAAGTCTGTTGCTTCTACAAAAACAAAATATTTTAGTCATTTGAAGATGAAATTGCTTTTGCGTGTTTCTTTTGATGTTTCTTTCTTTAAAATATTTTAAATATTTTCAGCGATAGCTAAGTGAGGAGGTATTTTTGTTTGTTTGTTTTCTTTACTCTTAAGTATGCTTAATATAAATATCCTCAACACATTTTTAAAAGGGCAAGGTGATGGGGTTTTTGCTGTGTGTTTAACATTTGAAATTAAATATCTGGTTATTATTTAAACTATAGGTTAAATATTACTATCATTGAATTAAGTTAAATATTTCCACTATTAATTGCAAGGCTCATGTGCCTGGGTAATGTAGAAGAAAATATTTGACTCCAAAGGTAACTGCTACAATTTTGGACAATAACAATTAGCCTTTAGAGAAAAAAAAGACTGTTGGATGAAAAAAATGTGCCTAGTCTTGTAGTTTAATACATCAGTTGGCAAATGCAGGTGCTTAAAAGCTTTGGCAATCCCAATACATGCCATCAAAGCATTGTAATAAAATATTACAATAAAAAGATAATCCTTCAGAGCCCCCAACATAGAAGTGTGGTTTCTGTGTGATTAGTGTCACCCAGAATTCAAAGATAAAAATTCCACTCAGAATGAGCAATGACATACGTAATCATATTTGGCTCTGGATTTTTTTTATCACAGGCAGAATAGCCCAGAGCCAGTTGTGTTAGCTTTTGGCTAAATCCTGAGCTCTTAATAACATCAAGAGGGAACTAGCTGCCCGAGATGGTTCATGATCACAAAATTGAATCCTACTCCAGCTAATGGAAATCCCTCATTTCCACCCTCTTTTAGCGCCTTAAAACCACATTAACTTCATTGTTCCAAATGAGATAACCAGAGCTGGTGATGTCTAAACCTCCTCTGTTTAATTGACATGGGAACATGGATTTCTGCTATTTTATACCTAAAAAAAACCCTAAGTGCTTTTCACTCTGCCAAAAAAATGTAGCATTTCTTGAATATTTCATTCTCCCGTTTTCTGAAAATGAATATACCGGTAATAAACCAGGAAAATTAACCACCATGGGGCTCAACATTTGAACGGCCATTTGGAGGAAATTTCCTGCCCATAGTATGAGATAAAAGAGAAAAGGAGGCACTACGATTTGCCGCAACCGGAAATGCCCTGGGTATTTTATGAGGTACACATGTGACATTTCCCACAGTGACAGTTCCCTACTCTACCTGTTTTACTGCCCTGGGCTGAGATGGGTACAGGACTCCCTCCAGCTCCCATGCCTGGGAAATGCCTATTTGAGAGGACTAAAGCAATAATCATTCCATAGGGCTGGTGATGTTTGTCAGCTTGCAGCCCTGTCAGAGTGGAGACATTGTGAAACAGTGATGCTTCTATTGCCTGGTCTCTCCATTTCCTCAGTAAACGAGCACTCCAGTGCTGAGACGAGTGAGCCCCTCCTCTGGAGAGGTAGGGTCTCCGTGCAGGGAGGTTGGTGCTATGCAGTCCAGGACTTGTAGGTCAACACTGATACTGACAGGCCATGGGACCTTGAAATTGCTTCACGTCTCCCACCCTCAGTATCCTGTCCCGTAAAGAAAATCACGCCTGTCTCATAGAGTTAATGCAAGGAGAATTGCTGAGGAAGGAGGCATTCGAGGTGGGCTTTGAAGAGCTCATATACGTTAGATAAGCAGAGAGGGGCTTCTCAGATAGCAGGAACAGAGAGCAAAGGGGTCCTGATGGGAATGAATGGCCCCATTGGGGGTTAATCCGAGCAAGACATGCAAACTGTTCAGTCTGCGCGAGATGTGTTCCAGTTCTGACGCCAGTTTCGATGTTTCAGCGATGTCCCCACATCACCAAGCCGTTCTCCGACACCAGCTGGGTATTCCACAATTCAGCTGAATTGGACATATCTATGTGGAGACAACTTCAGATCCCACCGGTTAAGGGCTCAGTCCCACAAGACTGCCCGTCCTCCTCCCAGCCCCCAGCCAATATATTGCAAGTCCAGATTCTCTCCTGGGTTTTTTGATGACCAGCTATAAATTGGAGGTTCCAACTTTCTCCTCTCGGGATTGATTCATTTGCTAGAGTCTCTCACAGAACAGAGAGAAACATTTTGCTTACTAGATCGCCAGTTTATTATGAAAGGCTATAACGCAAGAATGGCCAGATGGAAGAAATGCACAGGGCAAGGTATGGAAAAGGGCACAGAGTTTCCTTTCCCCAGGGTGCCACTCTTTCCATATCTCCACATGTTCAACCTGGGAGCTCTCTGAACCCTGTCCTTTTGGGGGTTTCTGGAGGCCTCATTACCTAGGCATGATTGATTAAATCACTGGCCACTGACGCTTGAACTCAGTCTCCAGCCTCCCTCCTCTCCCTGAGTCTGGGGAGTGGGACTGAAAGTTCCAAACCTCTTATCACATGGTTGGTTCTTCTAGCGACCTGCCTCCATCCGAAGGTGATCTAGGGGTTTTCCCATAGTCACCTCATTAACAAAAGATACCTTTATAGCTCTCATCACTGAAGAAATTCCAACAGTTGTAGGAACTCTGCCAATGAAGACCAAATATATATTTTTTATTACGAATCGCAGTATCACAGGTGTACACAGCAAAGAACTGTGAGCCTCTTGGCTAGAAAGATTAGGTGGCCCAGATCACAGAGGGCCTTTAGCATCTGGCTAAGAAGTTGGGATGAATTCAGTAGAAAATGAGGGGCCACTGAAATGGGAGGAGCCATTCGTCATTATCAGGAAAAGATCTGGGGAACAGACAGCGTAAGAATTAGAGACGGGAGAGCAAGGAGGACCCCATCCCAATTATCCAGGCAAAAGTAATCATGGTTCAAGGGAGGTGGGTAGTGAAAAGACGGAGGGAGAAATGAGTAAGAGAGAATCAGAAATGGAATTAAAAATTATCGTCGGGCCGGCTGAGTGGCGCGATGGTTAAGAACTGGCTTGGGACGCCAGAGGGCCCCGGTTCGGATCCCACATATGAGGGCCAGTGACACTGCCCTCCACAGCTAAGATGCTGAACAACAGCTCAACCTGGAGCTGGGCTGCTGTGAGTCGCCGGCAATGGTGTAGGCTGCAGCCCCTGTGGCAGTGGGTTGCCATGGGCTATCGTGTGTAGCCAGCAGCCAGCGTGAGCGGCCAGCAGCCACAGTGAGCGACCGTCCAGAAGCCAGCGACTGATCTGCCTCGCCCGGGAAGAGCACAATGATGGTGCCAACTTGGGCCAGTGAAGCAGTGTCCTCCACAACTAGACTGAAGAACAAAAGGACAGCAACTTGTCTGTTCCCCTTCCCCCAATTCCCCAGCACTGTTCCCATCCCCCAATTCCCCAATTTAAAAAAAAATCTAAAAAAAAAAAAAAAATTATCGTCAAAGAAATACAGATGGATTTGAAGGTTTCAAACCTGTGGCTGGGAGCATAGTTCTGCCATGATTAGAAAATGGGAAGGCAGTAAGGAGATCAAGGAGCCTTCAGTGCAGTTTTATACGTACAAGTTCGTGGGAGATCCAAGTTACTAGATCCAGCAAACTGTTATAAGTATATAAACTACAGTGGGAAGGAGAAGTCAGACCTGTGGAAATATATCCCATATTCGTCCAGGGGTAGGAGATCCTCAGCTTTAATAGTGGATAGGATTTCCAAAGGGGAAAATTACAGAAAGAAAGGGAAAGAGATACAAGAAGAAAATGATCGTTTTGAAGAGATCAGAAAAAAGGAACAAGAAGAGTTATTCAGAGAAGTCCCAGGGAACGAACTTAGTACTGTGTGTGCAGGACACGGAGGAGGGGGGTAAGTTATGGTAATGCCACACCAGCACCAAGAATGACAGGGTGCCAGCTGGGGCCACCACCAGATCGTGGTGAAGGTTATTCCCTCAGACGAACCTGAAAGCACCAGTAATTTTCCAGAAGACCCTTCTTTAGTACTGTAAGTGCTAAACAGTCACAGGAATAAGATTTATGTAAAAGACATGCCCATTTAATTTATTAAACCAGGCATTGGCTACATTATGAGCCATTACCTGCGACTCTGTAAGACATGAAAAAGTTGGAAGAAATCTAATGGGGGCCTTTTATCTGTATGGGAAAGGTCACTGCAAGCATCAAATATTGAATTTTAGAATGGTGCCGCAGCGAATAGATGTGTAACTCAGACTAGACTTCAAAAGAACTGATGTGCTTGGGATTTCATCATTTAAAGTAATACCTTTCAATAAAACTGACTTCATAGAGGGATATTAATCTCATATTTTAATGCCATTCTGTCAAATTGTTTTAATAGATATATTGGAACAGAATTTTAATTTTTCAGGTCAATTGTTTTGTCTGTCTAAAAGAAAATGTGAAGGATGATAATGAAATGTTACAAATCAAATTTAAATCCTGATTTTATTGTCTTCGTTTTTCTATAGCAATAATGCTAACCAATGATTGGTTGGAAATATATAATACAGTAAAATCTTGACAGGATATATGGTTGCAAAATGAGATATTCTGATTCATCTAATATTGTTAATAGCACATATGCTATATATGGGTGTCTAATTTGAGAAAATGTATCACACGGAAAAACCTGGGGAATCTTTGGCAATGTAACAGAAGAGTCACTCATCTGTGAGGCCCTGTATTTAAAGCAATGATTACACTTGATACAGGGGTATAGCCCAAGCTCTCTTTTTTCCTGGGTAAAAATGCATTTCAATAATGAAATGTGTGATTTGGGAATTTTCACTAGTCTGCAAAAACTTTAGGTGAGTCAGTTATGTTCCAGAAAGTTGATTTTGTTTAGTTCGCTTTAAAAAGGGGGTGACTAGTAGCTTTTTTTGAAAAGAGAAGTAGCCGAGGAGAAAGGCAGGATATTTGCTTTGAGATCACATGAGAAATGGGGGATGCAGGGATGTTTACCTCCCCAGAAAAGGAGGCTGGAGCAGAGCTTCATGTGTGCAAGGCCACAACCGGAACAGCAAGGGGGGGACTGTTTCTTTGTCACCTCAGAACACAGATCATGTAGCAGGAGGGGAGTCCCTAGGGAAGGCAGGCTTGTTCAAGGCAAAGCAATGAGAACTGTTCAAAATGGAGCAGGCTGCCCGTCAGTTCGGTGTCTCTTGTCCTTACACGTGTTCAAAGAAAGACTAGGGACTCACTGGGTATGTCCTTCAGCTTGAAAGAAATCGTACCTTGCATGCTGCCACCATTCCACTGCAAACACCAAAGCACACTGTTGATTCCCCTGTGATCGTAGTTTACTAGGAGAATCTAACTGTGTCAGAAGAGGAAATGGCGATTTGACTCTCCAGGTCTTTCGCCACTGGGAGGAGAAGTACAGCAGCTCAGAGTGTCAGCCTGGGTCTAAACCTTTCTCCCTGGGCTCAGATCCCACCTTGGGCACGTGCTTGCTATGACTTTGCACAAGTCGCTTAGCTACCACGTGCCTCCGTTTGCATGCCTGTAAGATAAGAGGAGGATGGGACCCAGCTCGGGGCTCTCGGTGAGACCGTGCCTGCCTTTGTCTTGTTGTAGATGAGCTGCTGCAGAAAGAGCAGAACTACTCGGACGATGTCTTGGCCAACATGATCAGCGAGCCAAGAATCAGTTATGGAAACGATGCTCTCATGCCGTCTTTGACTGAAACCAAAACCACGGTGGAGCTTCTTCCTGTGAATGGAGAGTTCAGCCTGGACGACCTCCAGCCCTGGCATCCTTTTGCAGTCGACTCTGTGCCCGCCAATACAGAAAACGAAGGTAAGAGGTCCCGGAGGGAACAAGAACACCCTGGTATATATACAGCTCTCTCATGTTCTCTTAAGAGGGCAGTTTTAATACGAATTTTAAAAAGTACTGTCTCACTGTGAGGTATGTTGGTGCTTCTGGAATGAAAGCACAATATTCCATTTGTGTTTATGAGACAGTGGGTTAGTATGCCCACCTTCCAAGACAACAGACAGTGATGAAATTATAGGAATCACAGTCCCCAAAGTAAAAGGAGACATTTCGATGCGGACTCTGCATAAATGGGGATTTGAAAGGCACCAAAATATTCTTCACTGGTTATTTATTCTAGTGCATTAAATGTCAGATTGCATTAAATGTTAAAAGCGAAGATCGAGAACCACTTACAAATGAAATGTAATTTTGCCTAAGAGTTCCACAATTTTGTACTTAAAAAGTTATACATAAGGCAGCTGTCAAAATTAAGATGCACCTTGATCTAAAAGGTTTTTTTCCCATGATAGTTCAGAGAAGTAAAATTTTGTCTGTCAACAGATTTGCAAAATGGATGATGTACTTTCTTTCACAGGAATTTCTTAGCAGAAACTTTCAAATGATACCTATTTAGGAGAGAGCATATTTTAGGGTTTTTTTCATTCCATGTCAGCTTTACATGTTCAGACGTACAAAATTACAAATACAGGACCACTTTGATTTTTGAGATACTAATAGCAGGTTTTTCAAGAATACAACAGGATTTCACCTGTGATTTTCCACCAACTTTTGATGGTGGCAATATTTGTAAAATAGATATTTGTAATATGGGTAACTTAAAATCTGTCAGCTACTCCTCAGACTCGAACATTAGACTCGAAGTCTGGAGAAGCTTTTTTTTTATAAAAGAACCATTGCAGAAAACCTTCATATAGACTGTTTTCCTAATGTGATTCATCACCCCAAATTTGTCTTATTAATTTGAAAAAGGGTACCTTCTAGTAATAATACCAGATATGAACAGCAATGTTATTTATGACACTGATGGTAACCACTTTGAGCACCTCTTGTAATTACAGAAGTCAAACGTGACTTGTCTTCATCTTTTGTTATTGGTATATATTGAGTATTACAATTTAATACAGTTTTCCTTTCTTTAAATGTGTATACATTTTTTTGGCACCCTCTGTAGATTATACTCATATTTATAAAGACTTTCTTAATCAGTTTCTCATAATTTAAGACCTTTTATGTCTTTCAAATATGTGGTTTCTATAAATGAAATGTTCCCATTTAATATTTTCCATTATTTATTGATTTTGGAAAAGTAGGATAAAACATACTTCAGTGCCTACCTAAATCATTTTTATGAACACACACACACGCACAAATAATAGACTAGAAATTAGAATTTATTTTTGGTAAAGTTTGTGGAAATAGATTTAGAAAGCCAAAGTAAGCTAATTTAGCAGCAGAGTGAAATGAATTTACAGAAATGATTGTGTATGTTTGTTTTAATGTTAATTTTTCAAATTTAGTGAATACAGTGAAATGCAGTGAGCCTAGTGCCACGTCGCATATGTAATATAGAATAGGTAAACATTGTATATTATCCTGGAAGGCGCTGCATTTTCTGAATTTCAAATTTTCCCTTTACCACTCTATCAGACATTGAGAGCTTAATTTATTTATATACGAATATCAGCCTGCATATTTCCTTGGAATCTTTAATGAGGTCAGTTTATCTAGACATTTATCATATTAGTAGGATAAATAATACCAACAGTTCAATAAATCTGCCTTTATATTCCCTAAACATTTTATCTTGACTGATATGTATTCATGTGCATATATATGATCTCCATTAAAAATAATAAGCATTCTGTTAAGCATGCTGCATATTTTAAAAAGTTTAAATAATAGCCAAAATGATCCATTTTGTTTAGGAAAAAAATAAAAAGTGGAAGGATACTGATTGTTCCTTTTAAGTAGAAATAATAGAGAGGAGGAACCATGACACCAAAGCAGCTCCCTGAACTCCAAATCCTGATGCCATCATCAACACATCCACTATTTTCCTGGTCTTCTGTCCCTTAATAATTGCCCCAAATCAAATAAGAAACAAAAAAATTTTGGTCCAAATTGGGAGGCAAGCTGTCACCTCCCCATCTCCCTCCTCTTGCCAAACAAGCCAAAGAAAGAAGATTGGATTAACTATGCTGGATTTCCCCAAAGTCATCACTTTTTGGAAGGCCAAGAACAATGGAGTTTGGAGGTACCCCAGAGCAGCAATGGACTAAACACCTCTGATCAGAAGTGGACTCCAAGAGCGGCCTGTGGACATTGGGCCCACGTTCCCAATAGCCCACATTGTAGCAAATGTCCTAGGAAACAATATTCCTGCACACAAGTGTGAGAAAACCACACACACACACACACACACACACATGCACGCATGCACGCACACATGCACGCACCAGACCCTTGCATGTTGCCAAGATGCCCAGTGTGCAAAGCCTTAGATTGAGTGCTTCTGGACGCTTGACCCAGATGCGAGACAGCTGTTACATTACCTAGGTCTCATCCAAAGAGCTGATGCTGTTGTTAAATAAAGGCCTGTTATTGATGGATAGCAAACCTTATATAAAAGAATTGGAGGAGATCAAATTAAAGCTCTAAGTGCTTGAGTTCTGGTTCTCCCAGTTAGCAGACCCAACACTCCTTTTGTAATAATATAGTTTCTCTCTATTTCACCCCAGAGCCCAGTTTCTTGTTAATGTTACGGACATGTCCTCACACACAGAGAGCTATTGAAAATAACCTAAAATTCTCAGAGGATTTCCTTGCATTGTCCCCGCAGTCCTTATCACCATAGCTTCAAACGCTTACCAAAAACGTATTGTTTTTCTTAAGAACCATCAGTCAAGTCCAGAAACAGGGTCAGCTACCCAGGCATTCTTTTGATTTACTTTGAAAAAATAAGCAGATCACAAATACAGTTTCCAATATTTTAGGCTTGTTCGACCAGCCGAAGAGAGATTTTTATTCTGTGGCTTTTTTTTCCGATCCACAAAACCTAACCATCTAACCTGAAGAGAAGCTGTTGTTTTTCTAACACGGTTTCTCTCATGGATCACAAAATCATCTGGCTGAACACATTTGTGTTAATAGCATTTCTGTGTGTTTTCTGTCTGTCCATGACTGCCTGAGCCAGCCAGCCACGAAGATCAATATGGAGTGCCATGGCCAGCGGTCAGCTTCTTTGTATGTAATACATACATAAAACACTACAATACTTTTAAAGAGGCACCACAGGTCTTGTAGGACTGTATGTCTGTAATTGCAATGTGAAGTTGCCCTCTGGTATATTTTTACTTAGCCGTAAAAAAGCAATGAGCAGATCACTGTCAGTGGTGAAAGAGATTAAATAAAGTCTTTCATTAAACCTGCAAACCAGTTCTTTTCAGGCCTCTCTCATCTATGTGTAAAACTGATTTCCTGCTGATTCCTCCATCACTGTAAGCCCGGTAGGGAGGTTGTGCTAGGCAGCATTTAGCTTAAAATTGGTCTATTACAAGGAACGCCAGAACTAACAAACTCAAAAGCCCCAGAATTTCATTCATTCTGTTTATCTCTTGTGGTGGAAGGATTTGATTCAAAGCTGCTGAAAGCAGGGAAATAATGGATTTCAGATGATCCGTTTTTTATTTTTAATTTACTAAACAGCCAATGTAAAATGTTTTGAACACTATATTGGAGTTACCTTCTGATTTAATCGTCCATTTGAAAAATTAGAAAGTAGTTGTGGTAGATTGGAAAAGAATGCACTACTTTGTCTTGTTGATGGGTGCTCTTTTTTCGCACTGATATTGTAATTGTCTTTTTAAAAATGTATTGATGTCGGCTTACTGAACACAAGAGTTCCTTATTTTTTTAAATATTAATTCATACTGAATCCACCTCAGACTGTTAAAGCAGGCTAGGGTTTAAGTCACTAAAACTATTATTGTTCTATCTTCCTAAAAACAAGAAAAGGTTTTATTTTATCACTGTTTTCAAATAATACATGCACATTGGTGGGGGCAGGGAGGGAGACGGCAGAGAACTTTATAGGAACAATCTCCTCACCCAGAAATAACTAATGACAGCTTTTTGTGGTGATATCTTTCAGACTTTTTCCTATGCGCATTTGATACTTTTCAGTATTGCTTTAAGTAATTGTGGACTAATGCTTAATCATTTGCAAGGTTTTTACACATCCATGTGCATGTGTGAGCCCTGGAAAAACCCTGTTTGTTGACTTGTGACAAAAAAACTGATAATCAGAAAGACTGTGGCTTGCCCAGGATGACAGAGAAAATAAATGGTGGCATTACAGGGGACCCTGGACCAGCTCTGCAGCCTGCATATATAACCACAAGTTCACCTGCTCCCCTCTGAGTCACATATGGTTTCTGACGATTTAACCACTGATGAATGTGATCACCGCTTTGTTACTTTTTTGCTCTGTAACTGTGCATTCGTACCTTCTTATCTTCACCTGAAGCCCTATTTGGGGCCCTTGTGAGGAAACTCAAAAAGGGCAATCATTTTTCAATTAACTCCATTTTATAAGGCGTAATACAGCCTCTTACTGTATATGTGGTTGCAGATGGGAAGAAAGTTGAAATATAGAGAAACTATATTGTTCAAATGTATGTGTGAGTTGCCAAAGGAAGTATGTCATACTCTAATCCACGAATCAAGTACTAGAGGGTTAGTCGTCCACGCAGCAATACTTGTTATAGAATATTTCATAAACAAGACATTTCATAAATGCAGTCTTAGAGTATTTGAGAGTTTCTGAAACAAGCTTTAAATTTTATTTTTTGTTCCTCACTACAATTAGGAGATACAGATGCTATTATTAATATGGTACATTTGAAGAAACGGCCTCAGAAGTGCCCATTTGTCCAAAGTCACATAACACTGTAAACATGGGGTTTATATGCTCCTTTTTTCCTCCACCAGGCTACCCGTCAGCATGAGAAAGGAGCAAACCACGTCTCTTTTGATCCATCCAAATGTCTTAGTATCCTCAGAAATAATATTTTCTCATGTTATGAAGATTTGGCATACTGTCACTTTTCCCCCTCGCTGTCCTGTCAACGCGTGGTGTTCAGAATCGATTTGGGTTTATAATCCCGTCTTTGCATGCCCAGGCCGTGCCCATCAGCAAGCTGTACGCTCTTACCGAGCTTGCTGATCCAAAAGCCATCTTGTCGAGCACACCTTGCCTTCCCCTGGACACCTTTGCTCCCTTTTCCTTACTTTGCTACCTTGCTATTTCCCAGGCCTTCCCAAAGGGACTTTCCCCTCTTTCTCGGCTTCATTTGCCTTGCATCCGTTTATTAATCCTAAAAGCTTTGTTTCTCTCCCTTGCCTATTTCTTTGAAGGCGAGTGTTTAAGTTCAAGTTACTATTTTCTGAGAATCGGAAGCACTTCGGAAATCGCAGCTAACGGTAAACACTAATGCCCACTATCGTGCTGCCTGCACTGTTTTCTTCAGGCCAGACCCAGAATACGCACAAAGGAAAAATTGTGAAAGTAGACAAATGTGCAAAGAAATATTTGCATTTCACACATTTCACCTGTATGTCATCTATTAAATAGAAACTAGCTGAGAGAGAGAGGGTGGGAGGGAGAGACTCACCAACTGACTGACTCACTTTCTGGTTTACCTCTTTTACCCTTAAACTCGGAACAGATTTGATTTGATTTGGGAGATTAAGTGGTGAAACTTTCCTCTCCCAGTAAATTTGTATTTGCGTTTCCCCTGGGGATTTAAAGGAGTCCTTTTGTAGTTAATTAACTGTAAAATAAGATAAGATTGGACAATGGTAAAAGCAGTTATCTTTAAGATTTTTCTGCTGGGCTGGGTATCATTTTATTTCTCAACAAAAGCCAAGAAACTCTCTCTAAACTCTCTGAGAGGAAAGCCCACTCCCAGCCCCCCAGCCCGTCTTCTTTGATGTTGCTGCGGCTCCTGGTGGTGCTTTCTGGGGAAAGAAGGAAGTGGATGGGCACACATCAATAGCGATAAGCCTTTGGAAGTGGTACCCCTCCCACTCCTGGATGCTCAGGATTAAAACACCGTGGTTCTTCTCCAGATGCTCCTTTTTATAACTTGTGTATTGCACATGCTTTTCCCTGCTCTGTTCAGGAGCCACAATTTACCATCTTGATTTGTCTTGTTTGCTTTCTGTGTCTCTTGCTTCCTGTGCCCAGTCGAGCCTGTTGATGCCCGCCCTGCTGCCGACCGAGGACTGACCACTCGACCAGGTATAACCCGGTTACCTTCCACCTCTCAGCATCTTGCGCTTGAGCTTGAGCAGACGCCATCCCCTTTCTTCATTATTAGCCTCTCTGAAGTTCACCTATTGGGAAATAGAATTTGAAATGAACCGTGGAAACCACCCTTTTTAAAATTCCCCTTTGCTTTTCCTTACCCTTCATTTCTTGGTTTTTGGGGTTTTTGTTTTCTTTTCTTTTCTTTTTCTGATCTTTCCTTTTCAAACAATAAAAGAAAGCCCTTTTTTTTTTCTTTATCTTTTTTTATCTTTTTTTAAGTGGGAATTATATAGAGCTGTCTGTCCTCAGAAATGGAATCCCTCACAGCTGCAGATGTGTGGTGATGACTTGGTTACTGTGATGGACATCTCCTTTTCTCGTCTGGGCTCTAGCTGCTCCTTCTCTAACTGAACCGGGCTCAGACTTCCATCAGTTCCTCAAGGAGACATGATTTCTAAACAGATCAGAATTGGAGTATCTCCGTAGCCCAGTCAAGTTTACATTTTCTCTTTTGTGGGTTGTGTAGACTCATTCTCAATGAGTGGCTAAAATGACCCAACAGATAGACGTGCCTAATTTTGCATACAAGTCCTTTATTTTTCATACTGCTTAAAATTCCCATCAACGCCAAAAAGGACACTTCCTTTTTTTATAGTTTCCGAAGCATTAAGAAGAAACGTTTTTTTCACTCTTTGTTCTGTAGTTAGTCTATGTCTTACACTTAGCTCTGAAAACAATGTCCCACCAGAAGCACATACATGTGTGATTTTGACTCAACGCACAACCTCACCCCACTGACAATAGCCAGTGTTTTCACTGACTCAAAAAGAGGAGAGAAGTTACTGAATTGACAAATCTGTATATTCTGGGGAGATTTTACTCCTAACACTGCACACCTTTCCGTATTTATTTTTTTTTTCTTTATCCTCATAATGTCCCCTTGCAGTAATCAAGGAACAGGAAATTAACTTTGTTTGTAGATGTTAACACACGGAGGTCCCTGGTTCAGATACAGTCTTGTGGGGCCACAAGCAGACGCTGCCTCTCTCTGCCAGTTGCAGGCTCAGGCCACTTCTGTCCCCAACCACAGTCATTGTTGAGAACTCAAGAGTCTGACTTGTATAATCCTCACACCTCTGCGCTATGATTCACAGGCCAGCAGGGGCAGTGGAGTGACACATCTTGACAGCTGATTTCGTTGACTTTATGAATCTCTCTGCCTGTAGGGCTTTTCAGAGGGAGTTCAATTATAGTAAGCCAGACACAGCTTCTCGGCTCTCTTAATGTCTTCCTTATTGCCAGTGTCACCCAAGTGAATTTCAAGGAGCCAGCAGTTGACACTCCCATCCTGTTCAGCCCATAGGTGGGGCCTAAGGCTGAGGGTCACTTTCATTCTAACTGCAACTAAGACCAGCCCAGGTTGGTCATTTGCCTTAGGCCTTTTTTTTTTTCATGGCGCTCCATACGGTATTTTTAAAGGAAAAGATGCTTTTCAACTACAAGCATAAAATGTGAATTGAAAGTATTCATTTGTTCCATTTATTAAGGTCCTACACAGGACACACTGGGCCAATATGTTCTGATTGAAATATCCAGGAAGTGGGAACACCACCACTGTCTATTTTTTTTCCTTTTTTAAAGAATTTAATATGAAAAGGAATTTTCCATATAGTGCCAAACAAAGACATACTGTTCTAAAAGAAGAGTTAGAGACTAGCTAGAGGTAACCCACAGATGGAAGGAAGGACTATCTAAAGTCTTGGTTGTAACAATAGCAATATTTCATTTTGATACTTCACGAAGATCGATGCACTAAATGCTTTGGAGAGTTGAAAGAAATTAAATAAGTTCCCTGCTCTCAGGAACTTGAAATGTGATAAAGGGAGCACACACAATTTGCATATTTAGAAGGATGAGATGGAATTGGGAAGGCAGGGAAATAACAAGTGCAGGAAGTACAAACCAGGATGTCTGAGGGAGCGGACAGGCGTGAACCTGTCAGGTATGTTAACCGGGCACTTGGTGGAGATGCGCTTGGAGAAGGGTTTTGAATGATTTAAAGCACATGCGTGGGCAAAGAAGTGGGGAGTAATTCTGGACAGGTGAGGGAATGGCTGTGGCCGAGCGTCCTTCCTTGTACTCCATGAGGCTTCGGTTCCCCCAGTAGAAAAAGGCCGTAGCTGAGAAAGAATGCTCAGACATGAGGCGAAGAAGGTTCTAGTTAAGATGTGTTCATGAATAGCTGCATTTGCTGGGAGATTTACGACACAGAGATGCTCTATGTTTTTGTGCTTATAGTGAGTCTGCCGAGCATTTGGACCAATTTCCCCACTTTGTAGCATTAGTTTTGGTTCTTTTTAAGACTACATATTGGAGTCTAACGTGCCAAATTATATCTTTAGACTTTCCAAACTTTGAAACCCTTCCCAGGATTGTCATATGTCATTCAGTTGATGGCATTGTTTTTGAATAATGACTGTTGTCACTCTGAAACAAGTAAAGAAAGGGTTTTTGTATAGTTATACTGAGGATAAGGGCTTTTCCTTGACTTTCGTATCTGACACCCCAGGGCTCTGTTACTTAGGTACGGAGCACAGTAATATCAGGGGTGATTTCTGAGCACGCTGGCCACCGCCGCTCGTCTTCTTAGCTTATTTCCAAAGAAAAATAGGCTCTGAAGGACAAGTTACACCATTTGACCACAATAAAGAAGAAAAATGCATTAGCAGCCTCTTCACAGGGGTGAAAAGTGACCCTTTCCACTATAATTTATTACCACCTTTTCCAGTCCTAATAAATGAAACCAGGTCCTTGACCCCAAGTCACGGGAGAGGCTTTTATGAAGGTCCTCGCTCCCTTCTCCCTCAGAGGAGCAACGTGCTGTCCTCACTCACCATGACTTAGAGAACTGAGTCACACCAGGGCTGAAAATGGAATTAGCGCCAATCAGAAAATGCATCTACTGAGCCTGTAAACAAAGGTCCCTGAGATTTACTTAAATCTACCTATCACGTTTCATTACATTGCGATATCAAATTAATTATCCCTATGTGCAAACTTATTAATTTCCCTCCCCTTTTAGTGAGATTGGTTTAATGTATAGAAAGTCTTTTCACCAAATGACTATATACGCTGTACAGAAAGGAACAAGCAAGAATTCTTTCTGCTGAGAGTCTCAGAAACTATTAAGCTATAAAATCTGTTGTTCTGACCTGATACATGAATTTGAATTTTTTGGTTATCAAAACTATTGGCATTCTTCCAGAAATAGTGTGGGCTTTTAAATCTTTGAGTGGAGAGCTCATTCTTTAGTCCTTTTTTTTTTTTTTGATGTGATTATTTGGTCTCAAAAAACTAAAAGAAAAAACTATTCAAGAGCGTTTTTTTAAAACCTCAAATATAGTTTTAACTATTGCATTGCTAGAGCCTGGTGACAGACAAAGGGTGTAATATAAAGAAATCACGAGTTCTACAAGGATCTCAGACTGAAAAGGACTTGTAGAAAGATAAAAATACACAACCAGTAAGAAATAAAGGAGTGTTAGTGTCACGGCCCAATAAAAATTAGTGTCAGAAATCTTAGAGGCCAAATGAGGTAAAACTTAGGAGAAAATACTAATAATTTAAAGCAAGAAAATAAATAAAAATAGAGAGCCCTGCAACTCTCAGGACAGGATGAGAGACCAGTGCAAGGTGGGGGTGGGGGGGGGTGGTCAGTGAAAGGACCAGTTAAAAGATAAGAGGGAAAGGGAAACTGTCCACTTTGATTGTGCTTCTGTCATTTATGTTTATATTCAAGAGAATGACCTTCTGATAGAAGGAAATTAAAACCCAAGATAGATCACAAAAAGAAAGCACTAGCCTCCTCTATTGTCTATTGCCATGGAACAAATAACCCCATAACTTAGCAACTTAAAACAACAAGCATTTAGTTTCTTATAATTCCTGTAATGCTCAGGATTTCAAGCATGGTTCAGCTGGGTGCTTCTGGCTCAGGGTCTCTCATGAGGTTGCAATCAAGACATCTAGCAGAGCTTCAGTCATCTGAGCACGTGAAGCTTGACTGGGGCCGGTGGGTCTGTTTCCAAGATGGTGCACCCACACGGCTGTTGGCAGAAGACCTCAGGACCCCACCATGGAAACCTTTTCATAAGGCTGCTTGAGTGTGCTCACAGCACGGCAGCTGGCTTTTCTCAGACCCAGGGAAAGAAGGAAAAGGAAGCTGCAGTGCCTCTTGTGACCTAGTCTCAAGTCATCCACCATTACTTTCACCATATTCTAGTCATTAGAAGCAAGTCACTGCATCCAGTCCACACTCAAAGAAAGGGAATTAAGTCCCACTTCTTGAAGAGAGGAGTGTCAACAAATTTTGGGATATATTTTCAAACTGTCACCCCTCTCTACCCAAGTTCAAGTCCTGATGACCCAGAGAAATGGTAGGCTAAGAGAACTTAAGGGTGAAATCAGAGCCGGTCTCCATGATCTGTGTGGAATGCTGCAGAGCAGAAGAGCTGGGAAGATAGGGATAAGAAAATGTAGTGCTGACAAACAGGAGGGAGAGAAGATAGCATCACAATCTACAAGCCAGGGGTAGCTTGACCTTGACCTTGCGTCCGTTTGCGGGTAGGTTGTTAAATGGGAACTTTGTGAGCAACTGGACAAGGAATCGGTAATATGTTCTAACCAGCATGGGTGCCCAAGGTCTTGTGCAGTGAGCCTCCTTTTCTTTTTGGATGGGCTGTGCTGTTATACCGGAACATGATAGGCTGTGGACATTGTGCTTTTCTGTTTCAGCTAGGTGTGGGACAAGTTTCACAGCACCCTGTAGAGGTGGTAAGAGTGACGACAAGAGCAAGAAATGGGGTCCCTTGGGAGCTGAAGGAACTGGGAATGTGTAGCCCGAGTCAGAGGAGAATCAGCAGAAACATGATGCCTCTCCTTGGGCATCTGATCTGTCTAAGGCTGTAATGCGGGAGGGAGGGTTAGGCTTTACCCTGTGCTGAACAGGCTCAAAGACGCCACAGGGAAACTGACTTGGGCTTAATGTAAGACAGGCCATTCTAGCAGGAAGAGCTGTCCGGAAATGGAGGCAAACTGACATATTCCTCTTGGTTCAAGCGGGAGCTGAAAGCTGGCCCCTGGTTGGGGACATGGGAGAGGAGATGATTTCAAAAGCCCTTCTCATCCTAAAGCTCTCACTTTTGATATTTAAATACTGCAGTGTAGAAACCTATACTTTGTACTTTCCGTTTTTGGTTTAAAAATGACTTTGCATTTTGTTTTGAAGCTTCAAATTATTATTTGAAAAATGAAATTAATTATGATAATTACGGTAAGAATCATACATACAGCAATTTATAGAGAAGGAAGAGTTGGTAAGTCCCAAAGTAGCATTTTCAAAAATTATGGAGTGCAGTTCTTTATTCAGCAACTGAACCAGTGATACTCTGTATCTACAACTAACTCACTTAACTAAATAAATGATTGGAGTTTTACAATGCTTCACTACACCGATATGAACATAATTTATTTGTAATTGGAACAAAGCCTCAAAGTAGCAGTTTTGTTCTACCAGGTAGTTAATGCTCACTTTTAAAGGCTTTTATTATTTTTTTCTAAAGGAATGAGAGCGCATGAAAAAAGACATACAATAGGCTAAACAATAAGTCCCTAAAAGAAGCCAGTATATTCCAGTAACAAACCCTGCCAACCCCCAGCTAGCATTTAGCTTGTTTTTCACCATTAAAAAAAAAAAATTATAGCATGTGTTTAAAGGCAGTAGAAGCCTTAACTTCATATTTCTTTAATCATTTTTTGTTTAAAATAGGTAGTGGTTCAGACTTAAATATAGGGTGTCATTTTTCTTGAAGAAAGTCATTAATTTATTTTCATCTAACTTCAGACCTAGAAGAAGTTGTTGGTAGCCTTTGTGTTATAACATTTATAGATAAAATGAATGGGCTGTGCTGTGTATTTTAATTATGGTGTAATGCTTTTGATAAAATGCAGGTTCAGGGCTGACAAATATTAAGACAGAAGAGATCTCTGAAGTGAAGATGGATGCAGAGTTTCGACATGACTCAGGATATGAAGTTCATCATCAAAAATTGGTATGTAAAATAATTTCCCTCCTCCTGCCACTGTCTTGCCAAATGACTTATTAAACCTTGCTCATCCTGTGTCAGAAATCCAGTTAAGGAAAAGATACAAACAAAGATAAAACACCTGCTTATAGGATTGTCATGAAAACATGAAGAAAACAAAAAGAAGCTCACTGTATGGTAGCTCTTTGTGTCTCGAGGGCAGCTAAGCCCACACAAGACTTAATGTAGAATTAATGTTGATTGTAGCAGCCATTTAAATTAACTTCCATTCTACTTTTTTTCAGGAAAACAGGTTTATAATAGATTTATTTGAAGGATCAAAATCTCAAATGCATGCGAACACTCTTTGGTTTCACAGAATGCTTTTAATGGCCGTTCGCTTAACTAAGTGCACATTTGTGACTCTCCATTTTACTTCATCAGTCCCTCTCGTCCTTCCTTCTGATCTCCTTCCCAACTCCCACATTTTAATTTCTCCTGCAGGGGTAGGATCTTGAGGAGGATCTTTGGGTCGCTACCCAGGTGAGTCGAGGCAGGAGTTGAGCAAAACTGGGATGTTCCCAGCAGTGCTGTTCAGTGAAAGGCTGGGCAAGGAAGGCGGCAGCTTACTTTTCAGATGAAATCAAATCCCTACACACACACACCTTTTTTTCCCCAAATGTCAGAATGGAAGGAAATCAAAAAGCAGCCATCTCCTCTGCAGGCAGCTCTAGTCCTTATATAAAAATCCTTTACCAAAAGCGTCAGATAAATCAAATTCTGCATTAAGTTAGGGTTCCCAGCATCTTATCAGTAAGGTGGTTAAACTAATTAAGAGGACAATTATATTGCATATTCAGTGGTGAACAAAAAATAGTAATAAAATCCTCATCATAATAATACTTGAGAAATACTCTCAGGGACTTTTTCTTATTTTAGTGTGTGTGTGTCTTTTATCTCTTTGAAGGGGAATCTGCCTTTCCAAAATTCATAAATAAAATGTATAAATCCAAGTATTAAACTCCCACAGAAATGCCTTCAAAGGATTACTTATGCCTCTGTTTCCCTCTAAATAATTGGAACAAATCAAAAACTGACTTGAGATTTAGATTGGTGTGTCAACTCCCATAATCATTTTTGTCAAAGGGCATTTAGCTTTTCAGGGCATGATTTTCATGGGCAAGTTACCCCAGGATCAGTTATTATAAAATCAGGGGCGCTCTTGTTCTGGCTGATGCTAAAGAGGTTAGAAGAAAACCTGGGGGCCTGCTGCAGAGGTGGGGGCTGGCGGGGCATGGGGCTGAAGATGGATGTGCAGATCTGCGTTTTCTGGTCCCTGTCTCATAAAAGTCTATCGCCGAAATTACACTAACTCCTGTAATGTGACAGTGACGAATGGCAACGGTGGCAATTAGGAGAATCAGCTCCCTCTGCTGAACTAGTTGATAAGATAATGCACTATAATTAGTGCATTGAATATTACAAAATTACAGTATTTTCTTCAAGACATGGGAAGATGTCCAGACTTGCATTTATTCCTGATTACCTCATACTTGTATGATTACCTAATTAATGATTTGCTTTTTATAAATATGTTGAGCTAGCATATTTGTTTAGAAAGGGGAATAATGATGAACAGTTTCTCATTTTTGTTGCAAATATACCATGAGGAAGTTTGCATTTTTGGCTGTATATTATAATTGCCTTTTCAGATTGCTAGGACGTTAGTGTTAGTTATGAAAAATGGGTCATTTTACTATCGAGATTATATTAAAAGAATTTTTAGGGAATTATGTTCGTTAATTTACATGACAGATGTGGTATATGTTTAGTAGTCCTTAGGCCAAATGATCTTGCATGAGATCATCTCTTTACACAACAAGATGACAAGTTGCAGTGTGCTTTTATAATTCCATTTAAGTAGATAAATTTGAAAAATAATGACTGGCTTTTATAAACAACATGAAGGAACATAGTGCATTAATTGATCATACTGAATCAATTTCTTCTTTACAATGGCCTCCAACTTCTCTTATAATTAATGTAAATAAACAGCAAGAATCAAGCAACATTTTTAATTGGGATTCTAGAGCTAACATAGTAAGAATGCGTAAGTGATGTGTGACTATTAAAATTCTTACCTGGTTGCCTACTATTCCCCTTTGTAATAACTGTCTTTTACGCATTATGCTTCTCAAGGTTAATTAGTGTCCTACTGAATTATTGTGGATAAAAGCAGGTAACAAGACGTCTCTTTTCTTCTGTTTAACTCCTTCATTTCAGAATGCTTATTCCTATGTATTAATGACCCTCTAAGGGAATTCGGACATCTGGGGGTTTGAAAAGCACCTGAGGCACAGTTGCCAGGCATCAGATCTCCCATTTCTAACCCTGCTGTGACTGGGAAAATGCTGACCTTTTATAACCACGATTCATGCCTTTACAGCTTTTGATAGATCCAAGAGCTACTGTCCCACCTCTCACCAAATTTCCCACCTGTCAAAGGATTTCAGGTCCCTCTTGGCTTCGGTTTTGCCTCTCTAGGGACACGTGGGGGAAAGTGGACGTCCTAGAACTGGGGCAGCCACATGCTGTGCACTGTTCTATAAAATGCAGATGTCATTCTTAGTAAGCAGAATGTGTGGGGTTTTTTTTTTTCAGATATGCATCAAATAATGGAATGACCAGCATAAGATATATGTTGACTGTACTAAAACTTTTCACATACCTCATACAAAGGACTCCTGCACTTACAATCCCTTTTCTTGATTTGTTTTCAAGGTGTTCTTTGCAGAAGATGTGGGTTCAAACAAAGGTGCAATCATTGGACTCATGGTGGGCGGTGTTGTCATAGCAACAGTGATTGTCATCACCTTGGTGATGCTGAAGAAGAAACAGTACACGTCCATCCATCATGGTGTGGTGGAGGTAGGTAAACTTGGCAGCATGTTTGCAAGTGGGAGTTAAAGAAAGACGACAAGGGAATGTTATTGCTTGGTGTTAGACTAAGGGTCATCCAACTATCTCTTCTTTGGAAAAAAACCCATATTCCTACATGGAGCTCAAGTTGTAGCTCCTTTCTTTGTTGTTTATCCATTCTGACCTATAAATACTATGATCAGGGCATTGAGGTTGTACGCTGCTACACCAACTTCTTATAATTTATATTGAAATATCAAAATAATATTTATGATAATGTGCCTGGCGTAAAAAATTGTGATGACCCTCAAACATTTAAAAAAGAGAGAGAAAAAAAACAGCCCAAGTTAAAAATCAAAAAGAAAGTGGAAGGCTGCTTTTTCAAAAATTAAACCCAAACACATTTATTCCCAGATTTCTGTGTGTGTGCGCACACATGCGAGCATATTAAATAACCTGACCTCTAATTAAAACCAGGTAATAGAAAATAATAATTTTCAGTAGAGTCTTACCTTTAAAGTTTTGCAGAAAACCATACCCTAACAAACAGCTAAGCAGAAAATACAAGGTTATTCAGTGTCCCAGCTGTCGGTGCAGTTGCACTAGACAAGGAGAGACCTGCCAGTGGCAGTCACAGTTACTGCATGGTGTTGCTTCCTGGAGACCCTCCTCACAAGCCAGTCTGACTGACAGGAGTATGTACAGCACAGAAGTAGCGGGTTACACCAACAACATCGAGTAAGCTGCAAAATTCAAATAGGACTTCTTAAACCCATGACACAAAATATTGGAAAATAAAATTTATAAATAAGTTCCTTTTATGCATTTTTACTACAGAGGGTGCCCAAAAAGTGGATGCACATTTGAAGAAAGGAAAAACCTGTATTAAAATTACACTGATGGTAACCACTTTGAGCACCTCTTGTAATTGCAGAAGTCAAACGTGACTTGTAGTCATCTTTTGTTGTCGGTATATATTGAGTATTATGATTTTAATACATTTTTTTTTTCTGATCTTAAAATGAGTGCACATTTTTTTGGGCACCCTCTGGGTACAACTGGGGGTGGGGAAGGGAATCTCATGATATATGCAGTTTCTTAGGAAACAATTAGACAAAGTGAATTAATACATCCTGAGAGGTATCAGATTTTTAGGACTGAAGGAGATCCCAATAATCAATCAAATTGATCTTCTCATTTTGTAGGTGAAAAGAGAGACACAGGCAGAAGTGCTCACCCAATGTCTAAGTAGGGCCAAGGTCAAAGTACACATTTCCCCACATCCTCTCTATTGTTTTTTCCATCAGGAAAAGTTCAGATATTCCCAGCGAGTTAAACTGCTCACTAACCCCAAGGAAATGTGCTCCAAACCATTCTTGCTTATAGGGGAGCAGGAGCCATTTAAATATATTAAACTTGTGATGAAGCCATAAACCTCACTTTGTTCAGCACTTAAAATCTCCAGGCTACTTGTTTCCAGGCGCTGCTGACAGAAACTGGTTTTGTCTTGTTTTCCCCATCCACGTGGGCATGGATGTGCTCAAGAGCACAGTGGAAGGAAGGAACGAGGAAATAGGTACCAAGATGTGAAAGAACTGAGTGATTGACAGACTAGAATGTGACCTCCTAAAATAAGCAATGACAACGCCATCACGTTTGGGGGGCTGCCCTTTTCATACTAGTGTTTCTAAACTTGTGTCCTTTCAAACAGCCTAAGATGTACTATTATTAGCATCCATTTATCTCATTTCTACTCAAAACGATTTTTTTTATTCTCATTCCATGTTTGGGGAAATAAAAGTGTTTTCATACTTGAATAATTAATTCCAAAGCCCCTTTTAATTTTCATAATGTAATCGTATGTGTTGTGTACCTTGGACTGAAGAATCTACCGAGAGCCAGCTTCCTTTTTATCAGTTAAAATGCCTGCCTTTGGTGCCAAAAGCCCAAAAGCCAGTACAGCGAACCCTCCTCACTTAACACCGTTGATAGGTTCAGCGACTTCAAGCGAAACAACGCGTAACAAAACCAGTTTAATGAACAAAACTGGCTAATTAATATAAACAAGAGTTAAGTTACTACTACAGCATCTCAACATTACAATGAAACAACATTGAACAAAACTACATTATTTGAGGACCTGCTGTTAGTTTGCTCGGGCCGCCATGACAGAGCTACAGCCTGGGTGGCCTAAACAGCAGACTTCCTTTTCCTCACAGTGCTGGAGGCTGGACGTCTTGAGATCAAGCCGTCGGCAGGTCTGGGTTCCTCTGAGGCCTCGCTCCTTGGCCTGGAGATGGCCTCCCTGTGCCCTCATGCGGTCTTCCCTGTCTGGGCGTCTGTGTCCTCATCTCCTCTCCTTGTAAGGACGGGCATGAGGATTGGATTTGGGTCTACCCTTAATGACCTCATTTAACTTGAATTACCTCTTTAAAGACCCTGTCTCCAAATGCAGTCATATTGTGAGGTACAGGCGGTTAAGACGTTAACATAGGAATTTTGAGGGGATACAGTCAGCCCATAACAGAGCTCAGTGATGCTGGGCAGAAGAGGGAGGCTCTTGCAGGGTCGTCTGCCATGGTTGTGCTTGAGACTTAGCGGCTACTTATTTAAAAGGACGCATCCCCAGGCCCTACCCCAAACCTAGAGAAACAGACTTTCCAAGTAGGACGCTGGGAATCTGAGTGTCGAAAAATTTCCTGACTGAATCAGACATGAGAACTGATATATGGTATTAACACTCCTTCTTTGGAGCTATCTGTCTGAGCAAACTTTAGGGAGTAGAAAAAATGATAATTCTTGTCTCCAAGATAACTATTGGGTTGTCAGAAAAGTCATGATGTATTTTTGCAAAATGAAAAACATAGAAAAATACATCATGACTTTTCCAACACCTAATAGTTCTCTATGTTTTTTAAACCCTTTTTATAGCTACCTAGGTTAAATAGTTCTTTTGGTTACCAAGAAAAGCCTCCTTGGGTTTAGAATGTCAGAGACAACACTGACACTAAAACACAGATTCTGAAAAAGGAAGTAATTTTTAAACCATCCTTGAAGGAGCAAAATTGTAAGGAGGTTATTTAGCTCTTCTTTTGATAACTTCCTTGGCTAGCTACTTGAAAGCAGCTAGTAACCTCTCTAGAGTGAGTGTCCAGCCTCGTTTTGTGTTTCTCAGGCTTCACTTTGTCCAGCTCCATGTTGAGCTGTGTAAAGCAGGGTTGGAACAGAACTTCATCTAAGGTGCTGTTCACCATCTCTGCCCTCAAGGTTATAGTCTAGCCGGGATGGTCCAACTTGCACATCAAGAGCTGCAACCCAGCCTAGGCACCTAGGCTATCTGCCCTGTCCCAGGTGATACAGAGTGCTGTGGGGGCTCAGAGTCCCATTTCTCTCAGATCCTACCAGAGTCTACACTCAGTGGAAGTAATCCTCCTACAAACATCCTCTGCCTAGTTAACAGGCTCTCAACACTCTAGTACCCGGAAATAAGTTTATTTCCAGCTCTGATTAACCTGCTTCGTTAATGAGTAACCCTACTTCACTAAGAACAAAAATGTATAAATGCGTATTTCTAATTGGACTGGCCTAAGTCTGCCGGAACAGACTACAATCTTACCTCACACCATCCATGCATGAAAAGGAAATCGTGAGGAGGCATTGGTCTCCAGGAAGTGTCTCATTCTTTGAGTGAAAGATTCCTACAGAAGATCATAGAGATGTAGAAATGAAAACGAGCCTAGCGTTTGTATTAATAGAATTGTTGCCAGCTGGAAATGATCAGTTGCTTCGTTCTGGTTTTTAAAAAAATAAGCAATAAACATTGAGTTAATGGTTTGCTTAGCCCTAAGGCCACAGATGTGTTCTGTAAGCCATCAACCACACACTTTGCCAAGGAGAGGACTGGGGCTTGTGCCTCAACCAGTGACTCGATCGCCCTTGGTTACATGGTTTCCCAAATGTGCCCACCCCCTCTGGTGGCTGAATTAGAGCCTGGCGCCAGCAAAATTGTCTACCTTCTCGTTTAATAGGGTCCTGCCAAGCCCACTGACCCTGGGTTCTGTTTAGTAGCTGGTGGGACTTTTCTACACTGCTTTCAATTAACACTGGATACTTGAAAATATGTACATGTAGCTTTTCCACTCCTCCTAGATAGAAACCTCACTTTTAATAAGGGGAGGCGCGTAGAGGAATAGGACAGATGTTGTTTAGGGTACAAACTTGCAACAGGTAGTACATAAGCCCTAAAGATTTAATGCACAATCTAGTGATTATAGACAACAATGTTGTGTTATAATCATCAAACTTGCTAAGAGACTAGAACTTAATTATTCCAACCACTAAGGAGAAAGGGTAATTCTCTAACCTAACAGAGGTACTAATTATCACTACAATGGCAATCACATTACAGGGTGTAAATGTATCAAATTAGCATGTTGTACACCTTAAATTTATATAATGTTATATGTCGAATACATTTCAATTTTTAAAATTTAGGGGAGAGGAGGGTACAAATTCCCTTGATTATAGGGTTGGAAAAACTTCTTTCACAGATCTGATCACTGGAATACGAGCAGTCTTTCCCCCATCTCATTCATGATCTAAATATACAGAGGGTGCCAAAAAAATGTATACACATTTTAAGAAAGGAAAAAACTATATTAAAATTATGCTGATGGTCACCGCTTTGAGCACCTATTGTAATTGCAGAAGTCAAATGTGACTTGTAGTCATCTTTTGTTATTGGTATATATTGAGTGTTACAATTTTAATACAGTTTTTCCCTTTCTTAAAATGTGTATACATTTTTTTGGCAACCTCTGTATTAGGAGAGAGTTGCTTCTTTAGTTTTTTATGGAGTTACAGCATATAACTTTTTCTGGTGAAGATGCCATCATACTGGTGACATTATAAAATACTCTGTCCTCAGAGATCCTTTTTTCCTGGCAAGAAGGTCTGCCCCGCCCCCACCCCCAACCCCGGATGGAGGTTCCTACCTCTGACATAGAGGTTGTAGAACAGCTGGACAGAATGGTCAGGTGAAATGAGAAGCAAAGATAAGAAAAAACGACTGTAGACTCAAAATCGGCACGTGGCTTGAAGCAAATAACAGGAGGAGACATTGAAAGGTCAACAGAAAGCATCAAAAATGATTACAGAGGCACAGCGCAGGAGTCGTAGAGCCTGCCTGAAGAAGTACTCCATGTAGGCATTAAACATAACTGAACTGCTTACAGAGAGATGGAGTTATAATTAAGGAGATGAGCGTGTAAGCAGTTGAGCAGAAAACCAACACTGAGGGGTCAGTTGAGGCAGAAAAACTTGGTTGCTCTTTTCTTTGCTTTTATTTTCCTTCCCATGTTACTGGCTCCTTTGATGTTCTTACACTCTGTCGTTTTTATGTACGTTCTTCCTCCAAGGAGGAAGAGTTTTTCTCTTCCTCCTTGCCTTATCTACCTAGATGACCTGAAGTGGAAAATGGAAGGGGTCGGGATTCTGTGGTTTGGTCTAACTCGGTGCCATGCATTAAAAGGGACATCCATCAACACACATCCTGCTGGTTACTATCCAGAATAAAATGAAAATGTGGTGTTCGCTGGTTTAAAGTAACTACACTAGAGACAATATGGGAGAACTGGAAGCTGATGAGACAAATAGAATTTTATCCCTACTGTGTGTGTTAGTTGAGCTATACGAGATCTGACTATTAAGTTCGCGAACTCATCCTGGAAAAAGTGCTACATACCTCACTGCTGAATATCACTATGGTCACCTTTGAAGTACTCCCCTTGGGAAACTATGCACCGACACCAGCACCTAGTCCACTCTTCAATCCAATTTTGGAACTCTTTTTCTGGAATGGCCATCAGAGCTGTTGTCATATTCCCCTTGATGTCCTGAATGTCATCAAAATGTCTTCCTTTCAATATTTCCTTTATCTACTGGTAAAGAAAGAAGTCACTGGGGGCCAGATCAGGTGAGTAGGAAGGGTGTTCCAACACAGTGATTTATTTACTGGCTAAAAACTCCCTCACAGACAGTTCTGTGTGAGCTGGTGCATTGTTGTGATGCAAGAGCCATGAATTGTTGGAGAAACGTTCAGGTCGTCTAACTTTTTCATGCATCCTTTTCAGCACTTCCAAATAGAAAACTTGGTTGACTGTCCAGTTGGTACAAATTCATAATGAATAATCCCTCTGATATCAAAAAACATCATTGCAACCAGTTTGCAAACTTAATTGTCAGGCCTGGTAAATTCCTCTGGATTTAGTGAAAGGACAAATGGCTCCAAAGAGTCAAGTTCAGGGGCCGGCCGAGTGGCGTGATGGTTAAGAACTGGCTTGGGACGCCAGAGGGCCCCAGTTCGGATCCCACATATGAGGGCCAGTGATCCCACATATGAGGGCCAGTGACACTGCCCTCTATAGCTAAGATGCTGAACAACAGCTCAACTTGGAGCTGGGCTGCCCTGAGTCACCTGCGATGGCGTAGGCTGCAACCCCTGCTGCAGTGGGTTGCCATGGGCTACCGTGTGTAGCCAGCAGCCGCAGTGAGCTGCTGTCCAGAAGCCGTCAACTGGTCTGCCTCACCCGGGGAAGAGCACAATGATGGTGCCAACTTGGGCCAGTGAAGCAATGTCCTCCACAACTAGATTGAAGAACAAAAAAACGACAGCAACTTGTCTGTTCCCCTTCCCCCAAGTCCCCAGCACTGTTCCCATCCCTCAATTCCCCAATTAAAAAAAAAAATCTTTAAAAAAAAAAAGTCAAGTTCAGGGAGAAAGGAGTAGGAAGTGGACATTAGCCAAAGCGTATTCGGAAGTTTTACCCAAGGCTGTAGGGACAAGGCGGATCGGGCTGTTTGTGCTCAGCGCATACAGCATGGCACAAGGTTGAAGCCAGGCGGTGGTGCAGTGCAGGGGACCCCAGGGACTCGGATGAAGACACAGCACACCGCAGCGAGAGCCAGTCGGAAACTTCCGAATAATTACTGCTGTCGTCTAATCCAGAAAGTCAGGAGAGGGACTATTCAGAGAGGAGCGTGTGTGATTTCGTCTCAGCAGGGGACAGCTGTACCTGCCTGGTGGGGCAGGTGGGGATTCTGACCTGGAATTCATTGTTCTAGTATTCCTTCCAAACAAGCACCCCTGGCCTCAGCTTCCCCCAGCTCTGCTTTGAGGGCAGTAATACTGAGGTGCCAGTGCAGAGGCCCAGTCGGCACAGGGTGGTGGCGGCGGGCTGGCCTTTATGTGGTGGCCCACTTAGCCACGAGTGACAGGCCGCTGAGGCCTGCCGCCGAGGAAGGCTCCTCCCCCTTATGCCATGCTCTCTCTTCCTTCAGTGCTTGCTAGGCTTACTATCATGGACATGAGTACTCAGTGTTTCACTGTCCGCTTTCAAGGTCTTGGGGATAAAAAGCTACAATCCTAAACTCCTTGGGTGCCATTTTTGTAAAGAAAATCCTTTCTCTAGTAGCTTCCTAGCCCTCTGAGGTCTGAGGGCCAAGCCACGCAAGGCAGGAATGACAGAACACTGGCTGCCCTTCCAGCAGCCAAAGGTAGAGGATTAGCGAGGAGAAAAGAGGCCATGAAAAGGCAGGAAAGTTGGATGCCTGCATTGCACACCAGCCTCTGAGCCTCGCATTTCTGGCAGGGCTCTCTTAAGCATTTGGCTTTGGACTTTGAAGAGGAGATAAACTATGAAATTGCCAGGTGTTCCTCGGCCTTTGATGAATGCAGATGCCTGTTGACAGCCAGTGTGAAGGTTGATGCGGCTCCTGGAGGAGATACAACTATAATATGTCAGCAGTCAAGCAGCATTATGGGTTTTTTTCTACACTCAAACAGCAGCTTTGTGCTGCGAGGTTTTTTTGGTTGTTTTTTTTTTAACCTCAACGTTCTTTGAACTCGCCGTTAAGATGTGGCACAGAGCAGAGAGGCCCACGTTTCAACAGCATACTGCAGCAGACAGGCAGTGTCCTGGCAAGGGACTTGGAGAGTGAATGAAATCTCTGCTGGTGCTAACCTTTAAGGATGGTGTTTAGCTCACAAGTCCATGGCTAATTACACAATGGCCGGTTAAAGTTAGGTGACCTCATTTGTTGACAACAGAGCCGATCAGAGGAATGGATGGGGAAGACCTCTGTGATTATTCCCAGAAGAACAGTGACGCTGAGCATCCTTTTGAACAATGTCCTCTGAGTACTGACTTTTTTTAATTTTTATTGGGGAATTGGGGGAAGGGGAACAGACAAGTTGCTGTTCTTTTTTGTTCTTCAGTCTAGTTGTGAAGGACATTGCTTCACTGGCCCAAGTTGGCACCATCATTGCACTCTTCCCGGGCGAGGCAGATCAGTCGCAGGCTTCTGGACCACCGCTCACAGCAGCTGCTGGCTACACACGGTAGCCCATGGCAACCCACTGCCACAGGGTCTGCAGCCTACGCCGTCGCCGGCGACTCATGGCAACTCAGCTCCAGGTCGAGCTGTTGTTCAGCATCTTAGCTGTGGAGGGCAGTGTCACTGGCCCTCATATGTGGGATCCGAACCGGGACCCTCTGGCATCCCAAGCCAGTTCTTAACCAACGCGCCACTCGCCGGCCCTGAGTACTGACTCTTGACAAGAAATTGTTGGTGACTTTGTTCTACGCGGAAATGCCCAGGCCTGTCATTGGAGGAATGGAAGACTTGCTGCGGGAAAACGCAGGCAGCTCTGACAAGACGATAGAATGTTCCGTGGATGGGAACATAAGAACCAGGGCACAATGGACAGCACGAGGGAGCTGTACGTCTTCCTACCTCTGCTGCCTTGGGATTAGCCAAGACAGGAGTTCCATCTCATGACCGGACTGGGAAGAGGCCATCGGCCTAAGCGATGGGGTCATACTCAGTGACCGCGGGGGGACCAGATGATATTGACTAATTTTTTTTTTGCAGTTTTGTTGAGATATTATATAATTGACATCTAACATTGTGTTAGTTTTAGGTGTATGACATGCTGATTTGATATATGTGTATATTTTGAAAGGATCACCACAATAAGTTTAGTCAACATCCCTCACATAGTTATAAGTTGTTGTTGTTTTCTCATGATGAGAACTTTTAGGACTGACTGTCTTAGCCACTTTCAAATAGACAACACAGTATTGTTAACAGTAGTTGCCACGCTGTGCATTCCACCCCCAGGACTTTATACAGATTTTATAACTAGAAGTTTGTATCTTTTAACCACCTTCGCCCATTTCACCCACCCCCACATCCTGTCTCAGGCAACCGCCAAACGGTATCTATGAGTCTGGGGTTTTTTTAGATTCCACATATAATTAATATCATATAGTTTTGTCCTTTTCTGTCTGATTAATTTCACTAAGCATAATGCCCTCAAGGCCCATCCATGTTGTTTCAGATGACAGGCTTTTTTTCCTTTTTCATGGCTGCACACACATGGATGTGCCACATTTTCCTTATCCATCCATCCATCGATGGACACCTAGGTTTGCATGTCTTGGCTATTGTGAATAATGCTGCAGTGATCATGGGAGTGCATAGATCTTTTTGACATTGTGATTTTGTTTCTTTGGATATATACCCAGAAGTGGACTTGCTGGATCATACGGTGGTGCTGTTTTTAGTTTATTGAGGAACCTGCATACTATTTTCCGTAGTGACTGCACCGATCCTTTAGTGTCAATTATTCATTAGACTGTGTGGTCTAGTCATGGTGCCATATCAGGCTCCTTCCCTAAACCTGGTGTCTTAGTGCCAACACAGCCACCCTGGTGCCTTGCCTTCTCTAGGTTTCAGTGGGATAGCAGTGTGGGGTCAGAACCATGCCACCTTGGCTGTCGGTGAGGGGAGACTGCGTGAGGAGCTGCAGGTCGCTTTGCAGCCCTCAGCAGTGGGGAACAGGCCTGCAGTATTTATTCTCCTGGAAATTGTCTGGGGAGCTCAAGTTTCATCATGTGCAGAATAGAAAGTATCCCTTCGAAGGAAAAACCATCTTCTGTACACTAACTACATCCTAACTGTTCTTGGGAAAACATGCTTCTTTGTTCTGATTAAATGTGTGTTGTCTTCATCTTCCAATGGTTTTGCAAAAGAGAATTCTTTCAACAATAACAAAACTAAGCTTTTATTCATTCAGCAAAGAGTTAAGTACTTTCTTCTGTGCACTGTGAGAAGGACAAATATACTAGAAACCTTAACAGCCACACCCCAAGTATAGGGATAAACACACCTTGCCCAGGGTGCAGAGTAAATGCACCCACACAGCTCTGTCCTGATCTTAGAAATAAAGCACCACATCAACAGTAAGGATCTATTTTTAAATCTTTAGGCAGACATACTTCTATAGTATGTTAGTGCTCACTTTAAAAAAAAAAATCATCTGTAATCTAGAACTGCCTGTTCTTGCTATATTTTGCCTTTTTTCTGTGCCAAATAATGACCCTTTGATATACAAATATCATTATTTTACTTAAAAGATGCTCAGAGCTATCATCAACATATTAAAATTAGTAAAACAGGGACAAATTGAAATAAACTTGGGAAGATGCACAGTCCAGATTTGGATTTGGGTGTCTCCCAATATACTTGGCTGAAGTTTTCTTCATGATGCTCTTGAATTTTTGTCCCTTGTTTACCACTTTCAAATAAAGCAGCCTTCTTCCATCGTGGTTTTTTGTCCTTTATTGAGCCAACAGGGAAGAAACCAATATTTGCCATACTGGATGTATCCAGTTACTACTGGGAAGCAACCAATGAGCCCTTTGCAAGCCCAGCCAGCACGTCAAGGTTTTAAGCGCCACCTGGTGGCTACTTGGAGCATCTGCGTAATGGGTGGGTGCAGGCGTTCTGCTCCAGATGTCGAAGTGCAGAAGCAAGAAAGGAAGAGGGGGTGTTCTGCAATCTTGGCGAAAGAAGAGTACCATGCTCCATATCTTCTTACAGCTTTTCCATGTGCACTCTTTAAAGATTGGGTTGTTGTTTTTTTACTCAGTTTTCCTGGTGCTTGCTTTTCAGGTCGACGCAGCTGTGACCCCAGAGGAGCGCCATCTCTCCAAGATGCAGCAGAACGGCTACGAAAACCCAACTTACAAGTTCTTTGAGCAGATGCAGAACTAGACCACCGCCGCAGCAGCCTCTGAAGTTGGACAGCAAAACCATTGCTTCACTACCCATCGGTGTTCATTTATAGAATAATGTGGGGGGGAAAAAACACACCCTTTCGTTTTATTATTTACTCATTCTCGCCTTTTGACAGCTGTGCTGTAACACAAGTAGATGCCTGAACTTGAATTAATAACACAAATCAGTAATGTCTTCTCTCTCTTTACATTTTGGTCTCTACACTACATTATTAATGGGTTTTGTGTACTGTAAAGAATTTAGCTGTATCAAACTAGTGCATGATTAGATTCTCTCCTGATTATTTATCACGTAGCCCCTTAGCCCGTTGTATATTATTCTTGTGGTTTGTGACCCAATTAAGTCCTACTTGAAATATGCTTTAAGAATCGATGGGGGATGCTTCATGTGAACGTGGGAGTTTAGCTGCTTCTCTTGCCTAAGTATTCTTTTCCTGATCACTATGCATTTTAAAGTTAAACATTTTTAAGTATTCCAAATGATTTAGAGAATTTTTTTTCCATGATTGCATTTTACTGTACAAGTTGCTGCTTCTGCTATATTTGTGATATAGGAATTATGAGGATACACATTTATTCCTTTGTGCCTGTTTTATGTGCACACATTAGGCACTCAGAATCGAAATTTTTTTGGTTCATGGATCTTTGGATCTTTGATAAAGAAATGAGTCCCTGTTCATTATAAGCACTTTTATTGGTGGGGGGGTGGGGGGGAGGGAGTTCTCCGCTGGTCTCAAATTACCAAGAATTCTCCCCCAAAATTTTCTGCAGGATGATTGTGCAGTCATTGCTTATGACCATGATAGCTTTCTACACTGTATTACATAAATAAATTAAATAAAATAATCCTGGGCAAGAGTTTTCTTTGAAGAATGACTATGGCCATTAACTGTTCAGAGTAATTTTAGGTGGGGAAAAAGGAAGAGACGTTTTCCTTTAACCAGTCTAAAACATTTTACTTGTGACACCAAAAGTTGAAAGGGGAAGGGGGCAAAATCAGGGAATGGGGAAGGCATTCCTGGACAAACCCTTCTTTAAGATTTCTCTTCAATTTGTATAAAATGGTGTTTTCATGTAAATAAATACATTCTTGGAGGAGCGCCATTGTGCTGGTGTGAATGATTTTATAGTGACAACCTTGTGATGATTTAGTCATCTAAAGACTGGTGAGAAACCTAACGTAGTCTCCTGGTGGGCACCCATGCTTACTGTGTCTTAGCTGCAAGGGTGAGAAGGAAATTTGGGCCAACGTGCATCTCCCGGGGCTGATAAAATACCTCATAGACCTAATTCAGTTTTCATTGGATCCATAGTATTTTGCTGCCATATCGTCTTGGTCCTCACGTTTGTCTGTGTCTTAGTCCGTTCAGGCCGCTATAACAAAATCTTCCCAACTGGGTAGCTTATAGACAACAGAAATTTATTTTTCACAGTTTCTGGAGACGATGTCTAAGGTCAAGGTGCCAGCATGCTATGGTCCAGTAAGGCTCCTCCAGGCCGCAGACTTCTTGTACCCTCACATTGTAGAAGGGGCACGTTAGGGACCTCTCTGGAACCTCTTTATAAGGCACTGATCCCACTCATGAGGGTTGCACCCCGATGGCCTGGTCACCCCTCCAAGGCCCCACCTCCTAATGCCATCACAATGAGCCTTAAGATTTCAACATGGGAATTTGGGGACATATTTAGACCATGACCGTCCTGAATAAGGTATGAAGAGAAAATTTTCAGGGAAATAAAAGTATTAAGACCAACTGGTAGTTTTTTATAAAGCAGGATTTTTGAACCCTGCCCTAATGACATTTTTTAGGGAATTATTTCTTGTTTGGGGGCTAGGGGGCTGTCCTGAGCATTACAGGATGTTGAGCAGCACTCCCTGTCTCTACCCACTAGATGCCAGTAGCACTTTCCAGTTATGATCATTGAAAGTGTCTCCAGACATTGCCAAATGCCCCTGGGGCGAGCGGGGATCACCCTCATTTGAGAACCACTGCTCTATATTTTAAAACAATGTCATAAGTACATGATTTTTCCTTGGAGCTTGTACACCTGTTATTCCAAAGGCCTAAGAACATATCGACGCGTGTTTTTGCAGTGTTGCGTGTGGCACCAGGTGACGGTGACAATCAGCCAGCACGTTTTCACTTTGGATTGCAACCTTTTAAACTAAAAGCACAGACCATTGATCAAAATCATTTCATCATGTCACTGCAAGATGAACAGGCTCAAAAACTCATCTGAGCATGTCCTATCTTCTTAAGAACAAATTAGACATGCGTGTTCTATGAAGATGCGTAACACGTGACAATTTATATGTATTTTAAAGCTACAGTTCGATTTTGCCTGACCCAAAGCGAGGTAGCTGATGGAGTAAAAGTTAACCCTGATATAACGGGACATTCCCAATGACACTAATGAAATGAAACCCAGCTTTCTCAAAAGTATAGGATGCTTATCCCAGGCCAGCCTTCAGTCCCAGTGACTAAGCTTTAGCTCTGATCATTTCAGGGCAAACGGAAAAAAATTTTAAGCACATATGTCATATATGAAAAGAATTAAGAAAAGATAATGCCTTACAACCTTGCTTCTCAAATGGAGGTACATGGAAAGAGTTCTCCAGATGGCCTAGATTACTGGATATTCTTTCATGTGCTCAAGGGCCCTTGAAGTTGACGCTGCTATCAGGGCTGCAACCCCCTGCTGTCTTACTGTTTCCGTTTACCTGGTTAATTTGTCTATTTTAAGCGTGTGCCTTGTATATAGCAGCGTTGGGTTTTTGCTATATGAACCAATTTGAAAATCTTTTAACAGGCAAGTGAGGCCCTGCTCAGTATTATGATATGACTGCTATGTTTGCTCTCCACTCTGTCACAGCTCATGTTGTAATTACTGAGCATTTCTATATTTACTGTGCCTCTGTGGTATGCGCGCGCGCACGTGTGTGTGTGTGTGTGTGTGCGTGCGCGCGCACGTGTGTGTTATAGGAAGCTTTGTATTTTTAGTCTAGTGGTTACTTTTGTACTAATGTTTTTTGTAGTGCTCTTAATCTCTTTTTTCTTTCTTAACCTTTTCCTGCCTTTTCTAAATGATACTATTTGACTCCTACCTACCATCTATGAAACAATCAATGTTCATACTCTCCTGTCTCCCTTTTCTCTCTCCCATTTTTTCAGTTGCATTTGTTCTACTTTACATGAGCGTTTACATATTTTTTCTGCAACCCACGAACCCACCCTATGTTATAGTCTTAGCTATCCAGTCGAATAAGTGAAATGCTCTCCATCGGTCCTCTGTCTCCAGACGTCTTTTGCTTAGATGAGGTTCACCTTCCAGTAAATTCCTCTGCAAGAGCCCAGGTGTTCAGGATTCCTGGATTTCCGGCAGATTCAAAACTGATTTTTTTCTATCACCTTGAAACTTGAAGGGCCGCTTGTTAGCCTTTAAGTTTCTTGAAAATGCTGCTCCATGCTGTCTTATTTCCTCGTATGTTATTTTCGAGGAATCGGAGGCCAATCTATAATTCTTTCCTTTGTAAATTTTTTTCATTTTTTTGCCTGAAGGACCTAAGAATTTCTTTTTCTTTATCTTTCGAGTCTAATAATTTTTCAAAGCTATTTCTCAGAGTTGATTATTCATGGTCAATTTTCCTAGGCACCGCCTTGAGCCCTTTCAATGTGTAGATTTGGTTCATTTATTTCTGGAACTTTCTCTTAGAGTTTTATATTCTCTTTCATTATTTTTATTTCCATTCTCAGAGACATGAGTAATACAAACTTGCTTTTGTTCATTTCCATTTCAACCGCTTTCTGCTCCTTTTTATTTTCTTTATCTCATTTTCATCCTCTTGGTTGTTTTACTTCTTTTATTCAGTACCCTTTATTAAGTTTTTATTTGAACCCTTTGGGCACCTTGTAATCTGTTCTTTATTACTTGACACGACTATGTGATTTTCTTCTACTTCTTTCCTGAGTCCCATCAGCTCTCACTTCACTTCTTCCTGTTTTTTTCTTGATTTCTCTACTTTAGTTTTAGTATTTCTTGTTCAGGGTATTTTCCATATGTGCCCAAATGCATGATGGAGAATATTACTTAAATATTGAGTGTTGGGTTACAGTTTTCCTCAACTTTGTGGTGGTTTGGGGGCGGGGGTTCACCAACAGAGAATCTTTTATTCACCACCTGGGACTTATTGCAGTTGTTCTTATGGAAATAGTCTGCTGTTTCCTGTTCTTGTCCGTTTCGTGGGCAGGGTGCCTAGAGAAGAGCACGTCTTTCTTCTGCCTTCTGTGCAGTGTCTTTCATGGATGGCGTGAGGACAGGGAGAGTAGGAGAAGAGTTGATGCGTCTTGTTCCTGTTTTCGATAGGCTCCTTCATTTTGCTCCTTATTTCCTTCTTTTCCTTCACTGCCTGTCCCCGAGGACACCCCCTCTTCTCAATATATCCTGCTCTCCCCCAGAAGCGGTGCTTCTCCAAGTCTGAAGCTCTGGTCCTACCCACTTTCAGGCTGCCGCCCTGTAGCCAGAACTGAACTACCAAGTCCCATCTGTGTTCACTATTTTGTTTATATATATATATATATATATATATATATATATATATATATATATATATATATATATATATATATATATATATATATATATGTGTGTGTGTATATTATATATATTGTTTCACTTTCTTTTTTCTGAGTGATTTTGTCTATTTTTTTTTCCAAGTGCCCTGCTCCCCTCCACTCTTTTCCCCAGGACTTTAGACTCCTCTCCCTGGATTTCTGCGCCCATTAGGTTGTGGTGGCTGCAGTAGACCAGCAGGGGGCGCTCTTTTGGAATTTATTTGGGGTTTCCTCTACTTAAAAGGAATTTGCAGGTTGCAGCTTTCCTTCCTCTTAATAATGCCAAAGAGGGAAATTTAACCACCATTACTAGCAAATCCCCACACTAGTATGTTTTAAAACTTCCCCAGTTGATTCTAATATCCAGCCAGGGTGGACAACCGCTTGTTGTATCACAATCTGCTTTTAATTTGTTTTACACATATCGTCGCAAAAGTCTCTTGGCTTCTCTGGCCATGACAGGGTCTTTTGTCTGCTACCTGAGTCCTTCACGGGGTGCAGTTTTTCAGAACTGTGCTTCCCAAAGGTCTCTCTCATTCACCTCAGAATTCACCTCAGGCATCAGAGTTACCTGTAAGCCATGCCAAAAAAAAATGCAATGTCCTGGATCCCGTCTTGGACCTAATTAGATAATCTCGGGAGACCTAGCAGTCTGCATTTTGAGTAAACCCCGCCATGGTTATCTAAACCCTGAAACGTCATAAGAATCACTGCTTTGGACGTTGGTGGACTCCAAGGTTCCAGCTCTCGAGTTTCTCTTCTGTACACTGTCTCTGGATAATCTCAGCCATGTGGAAAATATTCGTTATAACCATGAAAAGCAAAAGCTCAAACCTAGACCTTTTCCCTGAGTTGCAGGCCCAGATTCCCATTTTTATTTTAATAACATGCATTGTATTTAAATACATGCATTGTAATACTTTTGTATTAACAATACAAAATACTCGTATATATGCGCTGACCTTACTTGGCATTTTTTTTTCATATACTGTAGTCCATATTCTGCTTTTCCACTTGCTTTAATATGTGCATATTCTCATGTCACTTAAAAACTCCCTAAAACAATCATTTTTAATGACAGCATAAGAATATTCATCTTTTTTGTAATTTTTTTACTATTATAAAAAAATGTTTGAACTGATATCTTTTACTACAAATTACCGTTCTGTTTAGTTTTTGTTTTTTAATACAGGGTGGCTCAGCATCTGTTTCCAGATTGAGGCAGTTGAGCCAGGCTGGGCCTCAGTTTTCTCACTTGCAAAATCAGATAATAATAGTAATTCATACAACGGCCATGAGGATTACATTTGTTAATATACATACAGTGTTTAGAACATTGTCTGATATGCAGTAAATGGTATATAAGTGTTATAGCTACTAGGAGAGTGACCAAGAAGTAGAAGGGTCTTTTTAATTCTATCTCTTTATTCAGAATACCAAATCGATTTCAAAAAAAAAAGGCCCCACTTCCATCAGCTGTGTATGTGAGTGCCTCCTCAAAGTACTACAAGACTGAGGGACCTGGGTCATGTTGTGCATCGCCAAGATGAAATGAAAAAAGAAAGACTAATTCCGGCCAACTGTACACACTCTTTTCCTTTTAAGCTGGACGTTCAGGGATAATTCTCTTGCAGAGGGTTCTTGGAAGATCCCTGAGCCCATTTATCTTTTATTCCCTCTCCCATATTCACAAACAAGGGCCCTGCAGTGGTGTGATTTTCTGCACATTGGAAAATTTGGAGCACAGATAACTTAGGCAATTCCCTTGCTTTCGTTATATATATGTTCACTTTGTGGAATACATTTGCAGATCAAATCAGAATACGAAGCTCCACTGTAGCTATTAAAGCAACAAAAACTAACTAACAGGCTCTGAGGCTAACCAGCAGGCAACGCCTCACTTCGAACAGTGCTCTATTTGACAGGGTTTTAGAGTAACTTCCAAAGTAAGGAACTTTAATTGTCAATGAGTTTTGGAGAATCTGTTTTATGTGCTCCAGAGAATACTACATTGTTAAACCACCCTGAACTGAGTTTTCCTAAGCTGAACTGTTCCTTCAAACTAGGAACCTTTCTTAGTTATCCCAAACTTCCCTCCTCTTTGTGAAATGGCCACAGCTGCTTCATCCTGGGTCATTGGTTCATTTAAAACAGTTATTGAGTGCCTACTGTATGCATTTAGATAACGCCCAGGACAGGGGATACAAATGGTTTTTTAAGAAAAGACATTCTACTCTTAAGATCTTAAAAGTCTCCAAGCAACTATTACTACCCCAAATAGTAATGCATGCCAACAATTTGTATTCTGCCCCATATCTGCAGTTTGGGTGGGGTTCAGTAGGGAAAGCTCATGTCTGCTCCACAGAGAACTGGGGGAGCTCAACTCAAGGCTGGAGGATCTGTTTCCAAAATGGCACCCTCACATGGCTGGCTAGTGGTGCCAGCTGTCAGCTTGGGGGTTTGGCTGGGAGCCTCAGGTCCTCTCCACCTGTGCTTCTTTGTGTGGTCTGGGCTTTTCATAGCATGGTGGCAGAGTCCCAAGGGTGAATGTCCCAAAAGAGAGGGCAGAACTATATCACTTTTTATGCCCTAGTTTCAAAAGTTCCATGACATCACTTCTGTCCTGCCCAGTTCACTGAGATAGTCACAACGGGGATGGGACATAGACACCATGTCTTGACGGGAAGCATGTCAAAGAACTTGTGGACATGCTTTAAAACCACCACATTAGGAAAATATGTATATATTCTATTAGGATAAGTAGAGGTGACGTCCATTCCCCTTTCTTTATCTGCCTAGCATAATTAAGTAGTAATGAGAGACTGCTTAGGGCACACAGGGCTGTGGCATAATTCCCTTGGGTAGGGTGGTGTTTTGTTGTTGTTGTTTTTAAATATTTTCCATCCTAGACTTGTCTCCCAAACGGCACACTCCCTGTTGCCTGCTGATCTCTCCATTCAAGTATTTCACAGACTTCACACAGCACATTCAGCATCACACTCCAGATGTCTTGCTTCTCCTGTAGCTCTTCCCTTCTCAATAAATGACAACCCGTTCCTCCAGCTGTTCAGGCCAAAAATCACAACCCACTGGTTGGTTATCTGTCTTATTTCTGTTTGTCCTTTAGGCCATGGATCAAACGTCATCGTTTTGACGATGCTGTTCCTGACCGTGCTGGTTAAAACTAAACTCCCTACCTGCCTCCAGCATTTCCTACACCCCTTCCCTCCATCCTTTGTCTCCTTGGCACCACCTTACTTTTATGTGCTTGTTGCTCTCCTCTCACAATATAAACTCCAGAAAGGCGGGATTTTTTTTTTGTCTTCTTCACTGATGACTCCTTAGTGCCTAGAAGACTGCTTCACACGTGATGATTGCTCAATAAGTATTTGCTGAATGAATGAATTTGTGTTGTCACATTTTGGCAACTAGTACAGAGAAAAGATCAAAGAGAAGGAGAAATGGGAAGAAGAGGAATGAGTTATTCAGATATATAAAAATGAGAGAGAACCCACAAAGCTGTATATCCTGTTTTGTTTTCTCAAGATCCAGTCATACACTAAATCATTTTAAATGTTCCTCATAGTATGTTGGTTGGGCCTAAATAAAATGTCTATGCCCATATCAATTTCCTATGATGGTTTCCTCCATGTCAGTAGGGGGGAAATGGGATGGAAAAGCCTCGCGGAGAAAACAGCCTTCCGATGAGCTTGTGTGGCAAAACCAAGCTCCTAAATTGCCTCATCGTTTTTATTCATCCTTCCAAACCAGAGGGTTTCATCGATAGCCAGCACCACTTTCACATCAAGTGACAGAGCTCCAACAATAAGAAAAAGGAAAGCAATCGTTTGATGAAAATTACATCTATTACTGGAGAATTTTACTTCCTCTTAGAAATTATATAAAAGCTTTGGTGAATTGCGCCATGAAATACAGATACTTAATAGGAGAGAGAAAAATGACAAACCCAGAGCAATAGAAGCACTTCAGGAGTATTCATCCAGAAGCACATATAGGATAGAGTCTTTAATAAGCTACAAGAATGGAGAAGCACAATTATCTACAAAGAAGCGGGCCGACGTGAAATGAGTTCCGAAACAACACCTTGTCAACTTCAGTGTGTATTTATAATCACATGTCTGGTCTCTCCTGGCTCATTTTAAGCTTTGGCTATTCATAAACACTCTACCTGTATGGAAGGCAGATTCTTCTTCAAACATGAAGATAATCTAAAAACACTAGACTCTCCGCAGAGATCTCAGCACTGTCCCTTCTGAGCTTTCCGTGACAGAGGCCAACATGCACACAGGGCCTAGCTCAGGGACTCTCCCGAGGGTCTCTGAAAATACTTCTGGCTAAAGATTGTGTATCTTTATCTCCAAGAGAAAAAGGGTGTGTCACACTAGACTTTAGGGCTGTCTTAAAATCATGGATGAAAAAATACTTCTTAGGTCCCAAGCTACCTTTCCCATTCTAGTTGACAAATTTAGCCCAAATGTTTAAGATCAAACCGTATTTTTTAATAATTGTTTTCTTTTTCAATTATAGTTGACAGGTAATATTATATTAGTTTCAAGTGCCCAACATCATTATTAGACATTTATATAACTTACAAAGTGATCAGCCCAATAAGTCTAGTACCCATCTGACATCATATATCATTATTACAATATAATTGACTATATTTCCTATGCTATACTTTTACATTTCTGTGACTTTTTTTTTTTTAATTGGGAAATGCGGGGATGGGAACAGTCCTGGGGAATTGGGGGAAGGGGAACAGACAAGTTGCTGTCATTTTGTTCTTCAGTCTAGCTGTGGAGGACGTTGCTTCACTGGCCCAATTTGGCACCATCATTGCGCTCTTCCCGGGCGAGGCACATCAGTCGCAGGCTTCTGGACGGCCACTCACTGTGGCTGCTGGCCGCTCACGCTGGCTGCTGGCTACATACGGTAGCCCATGGCAACCCACTGCCACAGGGGCTGCAGCCTACGCCGTCGCCGGCGACTCACGGCAGCCCAGCTCCAGGTTGAGCTGTTGTTCAGCATCTTAGCTGTAGAGGGCAGTGTCACTGGCCCTCATATGTGGGATCCGAACCAGGGCCCTCTGGCGTCCCAAGCGAGTTCTTAACCATCGCGTCACTCGGCCGGCCCTGTGACTACTTTTATAACTGCAAATTTGTACAGCTTAATCCCTTCCCCTTTTTCACCCATCTCCCCAACCCCCCTCCCATTTTTGATGGGAGACAACCATCAAAATGTTCTCTGTATCTATGAGTCTGTTTCTGTTTTGCTTGTTCATTGATTTTGTTTTTAGATTCAACATATAAATGAAATCATATGGTATTTATCTTTCTCTGTCTGACTTATATCACTTAGCTTTATTCCTTCTAAGCCTATCCATGCTGTCACAAATGGCAAGATTTCATTCTTTTTTTGGTTGAGTAATAGTCCATTGTATATATACCACCTCTTCTTTATCCATTCATCTACCAATGGATACTTAGGTTGCTTCCATATCTTGTCTATTTTAAATAACGCTGCAATGAACATAGTGGTACATATGTAAGATCAAAAAACATTAAAGGCAAAGGGACATTAGGGATCATTTAGATGGAATTCTTTATTTTACTGAACAGGAAACTAAGGTCCAACCATGTGAGGTGACTTTTCTGCAGCTCCTGGTGCATATGAGCAGGACTGTGCTGGGTTCTTCACATCTCACACCACCAGCTCTCACGGACACCCATTTCTTTTTCCCCTAAGACTCCATATTAGGGCTTATAAATAGGACAAATCCAGTCTCCCACTTGCTGTGTGGGGGAAAATGCCATCCTTCCCTGCTGTGGGTTTCTCATCTGTGAGTCTTCTTTACTCCTCACACACAACACCTCACTTCTGACACTCCTGGTCACCAAATGTGTGAAGGTTTTTTCTCAAGCCAAGCAATTCTCTGTGACACCAGCTGGATGTCCTACACTTGAACTCAATTCTGACACTATCTACCTAGAGGGAGCGTCATATCCCACTGATTAAGGACTCAGTTTTATAAGACTGTCCCTCCACACACACACCCCAACCCACACACTCTTCAGAGGCCAGTCAGAAACCCAGATTATCACCATGCTTCTGACTGACGAGCTATAGGTGGGAGGTTCCAACAACCCACTCCTTGGGTTTGAATCATTTGCTAGAGCAGCTCGCAGACCTCAGGGAAACACTCGTTTGTGTTTACCAGTTTATTAAAGGATATGTTAAGGACACAGATGAACAGCCAAATGAAGAGATAATTAGGGTGAGGTCTGGGAGGGTCCTGAGTATAGGAGCTTCTATCCCCATGGGGTTGGGGTGCATAGTTCTTTTGGTGTTGATGTGTTCCCCAACCTGGAAGCTCTTCAAAACCCATACTGTTGCGATTCAATGGAGGCTTCCTCATGTAGGCATGATCAATTGCTAACTCCATTTCCAGTCCCTCTCCCCTCTCTGGAGAACGGTTGAGGGTATTTAAAAATTCCAAGCTTCTCATCATGACTTGATCTTTCTGGTGACCAGCCCCTATCCAGCACCTGGAGTCACCTCAATAGAACAAAAGATGGTCCTAGTGGTCTTCTCACTTAGGAAATCAAAAGGGTTTCAGGAGCTCTTTGCCAGGAACCAGGGTCAGATATATATATAATCTCACAGCTGATAAAGACTTCCCTTCAAACGAAGTCTGGGTTCCACCAGAGCTCCGCCCTGGCCCCTCCACGTAGATAGTTCCCAGCTGCTGCTGCTTCATTCCTGCCCAGTGGTTTGTGCAGGATGCCCCCAGTTGGGTCAGGAAACTTTCCCAACTACATTTATGGTAATCATGACCCATGTGGGAGAGAGAGCCAAAGAGTATCATTTGGTTTCTCTCCCAGGTACCATGTGGGATAAGGCATGTGCTTCTTTTCACAGTGGTAAATGTCAGACTGCCATGGCCAACCTCATCTTAGATGCAACAGCCAAGTTGTATAAATATATTATATTTTGCTTTCCAATTATGGCAGAAAAAGGCTAATTTCGAAGTACAAATAAGGTAAAGTAGAAAGCCGCCTCTCAGTAGACCACACAGATAGGGCACTGAAATAATCACCCTACATTACCTTCACACTGTGAGGCTCCCCTCCCTATCCCCAAAAGACCTAGCTACATAAATATGATTTCACTGGGTCAGGAGACTGAGCCTGCGTTCCCAGTTTTCACTGTGATGTGTGACAGGGCATGAAATTGTTGAAAGCGCCTTAGAGGCTAGCTTGGGACTCAAAATTGCTCATGATAATTTACTAGAAGGACTTTTTAAAAAAAAAAAAACCTTTCTAATGGTTGTATTGTCTAAAAGGCAAAAACTCAGGAACAAATAGGTAAGGAAAGAAAATGCATATTATGGTGGTGTTCTCCCTTTTCTACCCAGGAGAAGGTTAAAGGAAGCATTTTGTTGTCTCAGTTAAAATAAAGCTGCAGGGGCACCAGGGGTCTCAGCTACCATGGGCAGGAGGACACCAAGGTCGTCCTTGCACTGCTGAGAGGGGCTTACATCTTAGCTTTGCCTTTCAGGTATAACGGCTGGAAAGAAGGGCTCTTTGGCATTTGTCTTGGATGGAGGCCGAACAGCAGCAGCAGACTGCCTAACATTTTTGTTGGATGCTCATTTTCATGGCATCACGTGCTTTTGTGGAGGAGAAACAATTAGAATTTTTTTCACTCCAAGGAGATGTCTGAGACAGTGGACAAAATTCTAACATCAGAAACTTTGAGAAAATGCAAAAAAATTTAAAAAAAGAGATAAAAAATTGACAGAACACAGGTGTTTTATTAAACACACACACACACACACACACACACTCACACACAATAGCCATATATAAAAAACCCAGATTTAAGGTCCTTAAAAATGGTTAATTCTATTATAATGCAAACAGCTTTGACACCAACATTATCATTATATCTACATTTTCCTAAACTAATTTCAATGCTATCACTGTGTCATCTGACCATTCATTTATTCACTGTTTATGCTAATGGATTTAGTGAGTGGTGGATTAGTTTCATTTTAATGCCCAGAGGCAAAAAGATGAAAATATTATGATGACAGTAATGGATGGAAAAGCACCCTGCTGCTTGCAGTTTCAAACAGAACTACACGAGTTTTGTTTTAATGTATGTTGCCTTTGCTGGTTTCACCATTTTAACAATAATAGACCTCAATTCCACAGAGACATTTCCTAAACAATCCAATGCCTCTTGCATAATATTTTTCTCTACATCGTCCCCTAAATCTTACCTAAAATTTCCTAAGATTACAGATCAGTCTGGCAAACGTATGTGGCTCACTACACACAAATCTATTTAATTTTCCTATATAAGAGTGGATTCATATAAGGGAAAGAAAATACCATGACACAATAAAAAGAATTCTTGGCTAAAGGTAGCAAAGATTTGAGGGGAATAGGGTGAAGGTTCTGGGCTTGCAGACCAGCTAAGGCTTGGAGAATATTTACTCTGGCTGCTCAGCAGGCGAGTCTCTCTATCCTGGTGTGATAAAATACCGGATCTTACCGGCACAATCAGAATAATGTTTCCTGTCGTGGAAAGAAAGGAAAACTTGGCAGGCTTGAATGCCCTTGTTAGACCTGTCTTTTCTCTCCCTGTGGCAGAATAGACCCTTCAGAAAGCAATGCAAGTGCCACAGACATTGCAAGAGACAATGAAGTAATGATCTGTCCTCAACTACCAGTGTGGAGCCCATTTAGGTTAAAGTCAGATGGGCCAGAGGCTCAAGTTGCCTCCACCATACACAACCCAGTGATTTCTAATCATTTTGCTGACAGTGGGGCTCTGATGAGTATTTAAACAACCCGGACAACAAACCTCCAAGGTTTTCTCTTCTTTTGTTTGAGTAGGGGGTAGTGTGGTAAGGAAAGCAGAAAGATCGTCCAGATGCCACATGTGATTCTTGTAAATAAATCTTTTCCAACCTGAATAGCAAATTTATCCTTGAACTTTTCACATTTGGCTTTGTCCTTCACTTCTCCCATGAAGAAAACCAAGGCACTTCCCGCCAACAAATATCTACAGGCACGAAAAATCAACACGAAACTTCTAATGGGTTTTTCTTGTACTCCGTGATGAAGGACTTCTCAGGAGGGATTGGTCTGTTGTCATGGAGAGCATGAAGCCACTCTTGTATTTGCCATTGATTTGGGAGACAACTGAGATGGATGGTGGCACTGACCCCAAACCAACAGCTCCCTGGAAGATGCCACACACACTCTCAACACACACACACAGACACACACACACACACACACACACACACAGAGTGAAACAAGGCTGAAGAAGTATACTGACAAGAACCCATGAGCTAGAAATGCGACTTCAAATAAACCTTGCGTTTTGTTTGTTTGTTTGTTTTTAGAAATAGTCACCATTGCTAAGCATTATGAAAATCAGTAAAACAAACCAGAGGTTAGAGATTGGAACCATCTTGAAATAAATGTCCAAGCTGAACATATTATCTCTAATATATATATATATATGGAATGGTATTAACTGGAAAAGACTTAGACCTCATATTAAGTAAATAGTATGCACTGGCATGAGATCAAGATTTGGATTATTCATATGAGCCCCAGACAAGAAGATTCTGAGAGTTCTTAATACAGAAACAACCAGTGAGTATTCTGAGCCCCAGGATAAAACGATGACATTTGGCATCTCGGAGCCCAACGGTATTGAAAAAGGAGAATTCAGCTAACAGCAGAGAGCTGAAGAACGCGTCCATCCCCCAGGGCTTCCTGTTATGAACAGATTGCTCTTTTTTTGCACTTTTTTCTGAAGTGGAGAAATAGAGATCTAATGAGATGAGATAAGAAAACTGGCAATGGCACCATCAGCCACGATACATTATTTTAAATTTGAGATAGCATCATATTCCTGATTTTGATAAGTGTGCTGTGATTATCTGTAAGATGTTAATATTAAGGAAGCTAGGTGAAGGGTATATGGAGTGCTCTGTTCTATCTTTGCATGTTTTTGTAAGTCTCAAATTATTTCAAAGTAAATGATTAAAAACCAGAATTATGTGGTTCAAGACCTTTAAAAGACATTAGCGGAAATGTATAAAAGTTCAGTCTGTGTGACCTCGTCTCCATTTTAGGTAGTTATCAAGATAATTCTTGTGGCTCCTGTCATTATTTATAAAAAGTTAAATACTCTCATAGAGACTCAATCGCTATTGCCATAAAAACCTTCAGGTGTCACAATTTAAGTCAATTTAGATTAAAATGACATAAAGCATAAACTAAGAAAGAAGCAGTTCATCAAGAACAAAGAAATATACCAGATAACCCAGAGTCTGAGAAAGAGAAGTTAAATTCACCATTGCATGTATTTTATTAGCAGCCTTACACGGGGAAAAAAATGGCCCCAAATGGAAGCAAATGAATCTCTTTGGGGTCTTATACTTTTTACATGGTCTTTGTAATTCATGTCTGACCAATTTGCTTACTTTTAAGCAATTGTCCATTTCCCCTTCAATTCACTAATTTTGAACTTTCATTAGTGTTTACCATCTCTATAACATGGCAATAATGCTAAACAATTTTCATGGAGTATTTTAACATATATTTTTTAATTTTCAATACCATTAGTCTTGTATCATCTATACTATTATATTTTTTATCATTTGATGTTTAAAATAAAAAATCAATAAATTGTATTTGTTAACAAAACAAATACATGTTATTCTAAATACCTCTATACACATATTATGCTCTTTGGAAATCTCAATTTTCTAATTATTAAAAGTTTATAACTAACATTAAATGCATGTTTTGTTGCCCCAAATTGTGGCACCATAAGTCATCTGGGAATTGGAAAAGAGGTGAGCATAAAGGTTGGAGGAAAAAACGAACATTTTCTTTTACAACATTTTCCAAAGCCTTGAACAGAAGGGGGATCATGACATTCTTGTCGAAAAATATGTCGGCAATAAATGAATAAATAGATGAATAAATGAACTTTCAAACAGTTTGCCACAAGGAGTCACTCCGAGGGCAACGGGAAAAGGAAGTTCTAAGTGAACTGCTTCGTCTTGTCCATACTTGCAGAAAATTGATAAATGAGTGGATATATAAGACACAGCAAAAAACACAGATCTTAGTCAACATGAGCCAATGGATGAAATTGAAGGTGGAGAAATTGCCCATCAGTCAAATATTTGCAAAATTAGAATTGACCATTTGAATAATCTGCTTAATTAACCTTAATCAGATTTGGATTTATAGTATTTAAAAAGCAATGACATTTAATTCTTATTAAATAAAATGTAGTCTTTTTAAGCTATTTAATAGAAAACTGAGATCTTCCAATGCCTTTGTATGATCCGTTTCTTAATTTCACAAATATTTATTGAGTACCTACTATATTCCAGGTACAGTGAACAAAATAGACAGAATACCTGCTTTCATGAACTTTACGTTCCAGTGTTAGTATAGTAAATATCAGTTTTCACCCAGTTGTTCACAGGTGGCTTTTAATTTCAGTTCATGGACCACTTGAGAATACATTGAAAACTGTGGGCCTTTGCCTTCTAAAAAGTAAATAAATGACTAAAAGAAAAAGTTATGAACATATCCATGCAATGTAGTATATCTCAGTATCAGCTGTGACTAGTGTTGCCACCCCTTCTGAGGTTTCAGAGCTTTTGCTCTGTTTTTTGAGCCCTGGACCTATAAATCATAAATTTATCAAAACAGGATGCAGACAGTTAAACATTGTGCTGCATTAGTTCATTCCAGGTTATTTCAAAAAATTACTAAGCTGCCTTCTGGAATGCTAATGTTAATGTATGATAAGTAATGACAGAAATCCACTGACCTTGGTTTTCTTTGTCATGCTGTTGAATCATTGGGTATATCCCATTGATTGTTCATGCCTTGGCATATTAAACTGGGTTAAATTCTATTCTAATACACAAAGTCATGCTTTTTAACAGAAAGCAATTATGAGTTGCACTAAGAGAACCCTGGCTTCAGCCAAAAGAAGAAAGTGCATCATTAAGTTATTTAGCTTTTAGGAAAGCCATGTTTAGAAAGCATATCTTTGGGTTACTAAATATGTCATTTTTAGCCAAAGAAATTAGAACAAGCAACATTCAGATGAAAGGATAATTAAGAAGCACACTTGGCGGGCCGGCCGAGTGGCGCATTGGTTAAGAGCTGGCTTGGGATGCCAGAGGGCCCTGGTTCAGATCCCACATATGAGGGCCAGTGACACTG
>NW_017731713.1:1458382-1490691 GCF_001890085.2 Hipposideros armiger
AGTGAAGCAACGTCCTCCACAACTAGACTGAAGAACAAAACGACAGCAACTTGTCTGTTCCCCTTCCCCCAATTCCCCACCGCTGTTCCCATCCCTTAATTCCCCAATAAAAATCTTTAAAAAAAAAAAAAAGAAGAAGCACACTTGTCTTGCTGAGTTGTCTTGTCATGAAATTAGGCACTCAGATTTCCATAACCCAGGGAAAATAAATTTATTTACCACTAAATCAAATTTATTCACCACTAAAAATCCATTTACATATTAAACGTATGTAAAAGAAAAACTGGTGATCTTTCCATGAACTGCGTAACTGAATCCTGAGTCAGGTTCCCGTGATGAGAATACAAATCAACCCTAAATGACAACGGAGGAGGTGGGAAGAGGTGGAGACCGTGAACATCACCAAATACTAAGCTCCTGACTTCTAAACCAATCTGCAAATCACCTTCTACTGGAGTAATTGCAAGTACAGGTTTTGTCACGCTCAACACAAAATGGCGCTGAAAAATAACTACCTCAGTCTCCATTTCTCCATGAGATCACTACCATCAAAGCTACTGCTCCCTGGGACTTTCTGAAGGTTAAGTAGGGCTTTAGGACATGTAGAATACACTAAGTATGTCTTTGACACCAAGTATTGTTTGAACTGTGGTGGTCACAAAAATAAAGAAAAGAAGAAAACTCAGAAGAAAGGAAGGCAAGTAGGAAGAAAGAAAGGGAGAGGAAAGGAAACAGGGAGGATACTTCTTGGTTTATATAGAATGTACATTGTAATTTCCCCTTCCTAAATAAGGAACAGGAAGAGACTGGCCTAAGCTGACAATTCCGTTACTTTCATAAAAATTGTTGCTGTAATTTACGATCCTTATAACCAAACTGAGTCCTTTCATGCCATTTTTTTAGAAACTCCCTAACAATTGATATATTACAATACCCTTTAGACACCTTGACCTTTGTTTTTGTGGTCCAGTTTCTTTGGTCTAGATGGATCATTTGACACTTATGAGATTCCTAATAGATGCAATGTCAAACTCTTCTGTTTGATCAAACTGTGATGAGTTAATGACTTTGCAAAAATTTATTCTGATCCAAGTCTCTCTGGGCACACAGACTTTTTAAATGAATAATATTTTCATACTTGAAGAAGAATAACAACAGCACAGCTTTTTAAAATATTGGATTTCCTTCCTCGTCATTCTAGCTGAAAGCTCTGTTAATTCTCCATAGAGATTTTAAAGGAAATAAGCAAGTATAAATCATCTGCCTGATTAAACTTAACCTTCACACACTTAGTGGACTATAGGCTGTGGTCTTTTCTGATTAAATTGTATATTTCCCCTGAAGGGACTAGTGAATAATGAGCCAGTTGAGGAGAGGCAGAAAGCTGTTGGGGAAGCCCTGCTAGGTGACCTTGAGTGAGCCTTACCTTTGCTTTCAGGTTCTACTTCTAAAAGTAGGCAGAGAACTTTTCTGAACAAGAGGCAGAGAGGTGACTGGGGGCAGAAGTGCAGAATTTTCCTGCTAAGCCATTAGAGGCAGGAAGGTAAAGCTCAAAAGGGATTGCCTGCTTACTAGCCATAGTGTCAGGCAGGAATAAATTCTGGTTACAGCTTACCGTGAATGTGAAATATAAGTTTGAACTCAGCGAGTATAACATGGCTTTTCAAAATAAAGTTATCCATCTTAATTAAAAATAGGAAAAAATGAGTTATGATGGCTACATTGGTTAAAAACAGTTTCTCAAATAGCACTGACTAACATTTGAGGCCAGATAATTCCTTGTTGGAGGTGCTGTCCTTTGCACTGTAGTATGTTCAACAGCATGCCTGGCCCCTTACCTACTAGAGGCTAATAGCACCCCCTTCTCAGTCATGAAAATCAAAAACATCTCTCTGGGCTGGCCAAGTGGCTCAGTTGGTTAAGAGCTTTATCAAGAGTGCAAGTTCTGAGCAACAGGGTCACCGGTTTGATTCCCACATGGGCCAGTGAGCTGCGCCCAAGCTGAGCTGCTGCTGAGCAACGAACAGGTGGCAGGATGGTTCAGCTGGTGAGAGCACGTGCTCCTAACAAGGTTGCCAATTTGACTCCCGCATGGGATGGTGGGCTATGCCTACCCACAACTAAGATTGAACACAGCACCTTGAGCTGAGCTGCCCTGAGCTGCCCACAGGTGGCCAGGTGGCAACTGAACTTGAAGCTGAGCTAACTGCACCCTTCACAACTAAGATTGAAGGACAACAACTTGGCTGTTCCCCTTCCCCAATTCCCCAATAAAATCTTTAAAAAAAAAAAAAAGACAAAAACAAATAAACAAACAAAAAAAATCCCCTTACATTGAAAAATGTCCCCTGGAAGGCAGAATCACTCCTGGTTGAAACCACTGGGTTTGTTTTTGTTTTAAAGATAAGAAGCCACTGAGAATACTTTAAAAGTACCTTTAGTTTTTGTATGAAACGTTCAAGTCCAAATTTCTGATGACCTCTAAAACTTCTCATGTGAGGCTCTATCACTTTAAGAGAGCCGCCCAAATATCTGGGAATATGTTAATTACATGAGGCTTAAATGTTTGGACAGGCAAGGCTGTTCCTTGGGCAGAGTATGCATTTCTTATTTATGCTACATACCAGCTCCTAGCATGATATTAGCACATAGAATGCTCTCAGTTAGAACTTGGGTAGATGGATGAATGAGTGAAAAAGCAACTAAGAAGGAAATCCACCTAGGGAAATAGGGGTTTATTTTCTTTGGGTTTCTCTAGGTATATATCAGGTCTCCTTTACCTGCATCAGTGTACTGCAAAAAGCATCCTAGGGATCCAGGAGATTTAATGTGTCTGACACTAAAAGACAATCCCACTGAGCTGCTGAAGTGATACTTAAAGGACTAGAAACCACTGTGATATTTTGGGTCTTTTATCCATTCTGCAAAACATAATGCTGCTAGGTTGAGAATTAGATCAGCCATGGCCTTAGTCTGGGAATGTAATGCACACCAGTAGGCACACAAATACACCAAGGTGTAAGAATCTCTTCTACGACCTGCATTACTCTGGGCCTTCCCTCTACCATTTGGGGACAAAGAGCTTAAAGTTGGGTCAGCATTCCGTGTGATAAAGATGCAAGCTTCTCAGGAAACACTCTCAGCCCTGACTGCACTGAAGGTTTCAGGGCTGCCTGAGGTCTATAAACAGAAATCCCTTTTCCACAGCAGTAATTGAATCTGCCATTGTCTATTGTGGTTGGCCAAGCTTGCCTAAATTACCCCTTCTGTGATGCTGGAACTTGACCTTGTGGATTTGTTTTTGGAAAATTCTTTCTTTAGTCTGAAATCAGTTCATTTTGAGCTTCAAGATGTCGTCTTTATACTGTATAAATAAACATACTTCTGAGAAAATACCCACCGTGTCACTGGGCTTGGACTTTTTCTAAAAGAACAAAGTTGGAGACTGTGGGGGGGCTAGGGATGGGCCACTCCTAATGTTTTAGATTTTGTGTGGGGGGTGTTTTTATGTTATAAAAGTAAGTAGAATGTTCCTGCTGGTCCCAATTACCATGCCTCCTTCATTTATGGGTTCTACCAACACCCCATTTCTTCTGTTAGGAAAAGCCACTCACACCAGAACTGTTTGGCTCCCACTGACAAATGTACCATAGGGACCTTCCGCTTCCTGGAAATCACCCTCTTTCTAACTCAAGGAAAAGATTGTTCATGACTGTATTAAATGGCACCCTGTGTTCAGGCAGCTAAGCTGAGAAGAGGAGTTAGTTAATTACCCCTTTTAAAGAACAAAATTGAGCACTGAGGCAGAAATGGCAGAAAAAGGAAGAACGCTTTTAGAGCATTGGGAATGTAGAGAAAAATAATTTAAATATCTCATAGTGCTGCCTTCTGCCTCTATGCAGGAGCCCAGGGCTTCATGGCCCAGTCTCCATTTCTGTCTGCATTGTGCCCCAAAGATCAAAGATGAGTAAGATGAGGGAAACAGCCCCTGATCCTCATAGATTTAAAATCCAGACGCTCGGTGAGGGAGAAATAAGAAATACACAAGAATAACAACCAGCAGAATATGATGGCATAAATGCCCAAACTGCTCTAAGAGCCAGTGAAATGAGAAAACATATTCATTTTGTGGGAGAGGAAGAATGACTTCATGGCATGTGAAATGGATCTTGAAGAAGGGATTGGATTGGCGCAGGAGGAGATGAATGTATGTGCAGGGGATGGAGGACTGTATTTCATGTGAAACAGAAAATGAACAAATGACAAATGTAGGAAAGTGCTCAGGAGTGGCAAAAAGAGCTGGGAGAAGTCCATTTCTTACTTGGAGGTGGCATCATTCAGGGTTCATTCAGGAGAGAAAAATCACATCAGCGATTCTGACAAAGAGAAGTTAATGTAAAGAATAGTTAACTATGGTCAGCCGGGTGGCTCAGTTGGTTAGAGCATGTGCTCTGAGCAACATGGTTGCCGGTTCAATTCCCACATGGGCCAGTGAGCTGCACCCTCCGCAACTAGATTGAAGACTACTTGAGCTGAGCGGCAGCTGAGAGGCCAGTGAGTGGCCAGATGGCTCAGTTGGTTAGAGTTTGTGATCTTAACAAGAAGATTGCCAGTTCGACTCCCACATGGAATGGTGGGCTGCGCCCTCCCACAACTAGATTGAAAACAGCCACCTTCACAACTAAGATTGAATGACGGCGACTTGACTTGGAGCTGATGAGTCCTGGAAAAAACACATTGTTCCCCAATAAAGTTTAAAAAAAGAAAAGAAAGAATAGTTAACTAATATAAAACTCTGAACTAGTTAAGTGAAAAGGCAGTGTTGTGCTGAGCCATATTGAGGCTTGAGGCAAAAGGAAAAATTGGGCAACCCCATATGTAATACATACCATGTTTCCCCATGTGTAAGACACACCCTTTTTCAAAAAATTTGGGGTCTAAAAACTGGGTGCGTCTTATACAGTGGTTGTATGAGAGCAGAAACAAGCGTGAAAAAAGCGGGAAATGCAAGTAAAAAAAACTACAACCACTGTATAAGACGCACCCAGTTTTTAGACCCCAAATTTTTCGAAAAAGGGCGTGTCTTACACATGGGGAAATATGGTAATTTTATGTATTTTTTAAATGGTGAATTTTTCCAGAACATTGAAGTAGTTGAAAAAATATTGAAAAATTAGAAAGTGGGTGTTTTAAAATTCACAGTTATTTTAAGTTTAAGTTATTTATTTAAACCCAGACCTAATTAATTATAACATAAGCTTAAGGTAATTCAAAATGATTCAAGATCATCCGTTAGGGAGGCGAAATGGTCAAATGGGGCAATTTTCTCAAATGAAAATGAAATAAGCTGCTTTTTCAACTAACAATATTTTATAAATATTTCATTGCCAATGCATATTACATTTCAAGATTTTAATAGCCATGTAATAAAATGATATTATACTTTTTTAAAAAAAAAAAGAAAATGAAATAAGCAAAAAAGTAGATCTTGAAAATATATCTATGACTTCATTTCTATTAAAGCCAGTGGAGCATATTTTTCCTTTTGCCTCAGGCTCCAATGTGGCTCAGCATGGCACTGGTCTCTAAAATTTTGAGTTTGTCCATCATCATTTTGTTGCATTTAATTTTGATTTTTTAAAATATTGCATTGGAGTATAATTTACCTGACTTCTTGAGCATTTTGGCATCCCTCAATTTTTTTGCCTAAGAGAGCACCTCACTAAATTTACCCTAGTCCCTGCCCTATGTAAAGTTAAAGTGAGAACTCTGAGTCATCACAGGTGAAGAAATGGTGCTGGCTCGTAGGAGCTGACAGCCAGAGGGCAGCACCCAGGAAACCAACAGGAAGGGGCAGCCCCTTCTTCCGCCTCCGGCGCTGCAGGCTCCCTCTACCAACCCCTGTAGGTGGAGTCTAACAGGAAGCCTGCAGGCAAAGCCAAAATGTAGGTCACAGAGTCCTGGCCCCAGCATCACAAAGCCAACCACAGAAGGGTGAGTTTGGAGCTAAAGGTAATAGCCTTATAACCGGCACAGCGGTGATTTCCCCTGAGTTGGATCTTGAAGGATAAGTAGGATAATAACAATCACTTTTTGAGCACCATGTTAGACTCTTTACAGTGTCACATAGTTAATACATGAACGTGTCCTACGTAAATCCAAACATAGTTTAATCTCACCCTAAAGCCCATGCTGTCAACCACCATGTCTTAGGTGAAGAGGAGAGGACATCTCAGGCCAAAGAAAACAGACTAAAGTGAGAGAAAGAGCCAAAAAATAACACGATGTATGATGGACACAAGCAGTCCAGTGTTAATGTAACTAATGTTATAGAACATCTATTACGTGCCAAACAATTTCCTAAGTGTTTTGTAAAAATTATTTAATTATTTTTATTTTTATTCCCATTTTACAGATGGACAAACTAAGTCATAGAATGTTAATTATATTTACTCAAAGTCACTCAACTCATAGGTGAACCAACCAGAATACAAATGCAGACATTCAGGCAGGCCGAGTGGCACGGTGGTTAAGAACTGGCTTGGGACGCCAGAGGGCCCCGGTTCAGATCCCACACATGAGGGCTAGTGACACTGCCCTCTACATCTAAAATGCTGAACAACAGCTCAACATGGAGCTGGGCTGCCGTGAGTCACCGGCGGCGGTGTAGGCTGCAGCCCCTGCTGCAGTGGGTTGCCATGGGCTACCATGTGGAGGCAGCAGCCAGCGTGAGTGGCCAGCAGCTGCTGTGAGTGGCTGTCCAGAAGCTGGTGACTGATCTGCCTCGCCCGGGGAAGAGTGCAATGATGGTGCCAACTTGGGCCAGTGAAGCAACATCCTCCACAACTAGACTGAAGAACAAAACGACAGCAACTTGTCTGTTCCCCTTCCCCCAATTCCCCAGTGCTGTTCCCATCCCCCAATTCCCCAATAAAAATCTTTAAAAAAAATAATAATAACAAATACAGACATTCAACTCCAGAGCCCTTGTTCTTACTCACCAGCCACGCTGCCTCCCACAGAGTAGAAAATAAATGTAAGGCCAGACCTGTGGAAGAGTCAGGTCATGGAGGCCATCCTAAGGTGCACAGACTTTATTCTCTGTCAGACAGGGGACTTCTAAAGCATTTTTAAAAGCATCCGTTTTGTATTCTGGATGTATTCAGTTTGGAGAATGGATTTTAAATATACACAAATAGGAATTAGAGGAACCAATTAGGAAGCTATGGGAATGACTCAATGATAAATGAATAGAGTTCTGATATTAAGAGTTGAGAACAGGGAACCTATTTGGGACACTAGAGATATTTATAACACTAGCGATTGGATGTGGATGATGAAAAAAAGGGAAGAATAATGGACTCCTAGGTATTTTTTGGGTGGCCAGTAGATTAGTGTGCCATCCACTGATGGAAATAAAAGGGACAGTCTAGGGCAATAGATTAGTTACTTTCAACATTTGAGTTTTCTGAAGCTTTGAGTGTATGTAGAAATATAAGGGAAGCCAAGTCCATATTTTTTTGGCTATTTATTGAGTGCCAGCTAAGGAATTTTCACTCTATTTTACTGGAAATTAGGATTTAAGCAAAATTTTAAAATAAAATGCTAAGACCACAACTGTACTCAAAGAACCCCGAATTTGTTCCTCCCTTGGTAGAAACTCATGTGGTATCTCAGACCTATAAAATCTCTGAACTGTTCCTTCAAAGAAATGGATTTGGAGATTAATTTTAAATATGTTCCAATACACATATCTACTGAACTAGTGAGCATCAAGCTAATAAGATCCTGACTAGAACTGTCAAGTGTCGGACATTTTACCCTACTTTCCAGCCAATAAGTTATCTTGCCACAATTTTATGACATGGACAGAGACACAAGACTTCTGGGTCAGAGACAAAGGACTCTACTATTCCTAGCAAATAGCAGGAGCTAGAGTATCAGTATTTGTGCCAGTTCCCCAAGACCCAATTCCCATAGGACAATGTGAAGAGAGCCAGATGACACCTATATAAGCAATGGAATGTGTTAAAGGAGAAGAACCCTAAACTTAGGGAAAACATATATTTTACAATGAGTGTTAGGCAAATTTGTTCCTTTGTTCCAAAGGGGGCTATTAGTTTTATCTTCCCAAGTTAAGCAAGCCGTCCCTTTGCTCTGGAGGGAGACAGTATCTCTAGTGACCAAGACAAATAGCCTAGAGAAGAGAGACTGGAACCAAGGCAGCTCTGCTCACAAGACGTGTAAAAATGAGAGAGACCTATGGAGATATGTCTCCCAACAATTAAACGTTTTTACTATTTTCAAGTGGTTTTCGAGAACGCCTGGCTTTGGCTTGGCAAGCATGTGACACAAAAGTTTTAAGAACATAAAAATACAGAGAAAGAATGAAGGTACGTCAACAAATGGAATGTACAGTGATAGCTAAAATAAACAAACTAGGTAGATCAAACTCACTGGCAAATAGAGGAGCAATCACAAATGCAGATTCCAACAAACCAACCTTGCGGGGCTTTGGGAAGTGAGACAGGGAGCCAAGAACAGACTGCAAAACAGATGCCACTTATCTCCAGAAGAAAGAACAAAAGAATTTAGGGGATGATTCATTGCTTGTTGGGACTGACATTTTCAGTTCTGTCTGCAGCAGAAAAATATACCAGAAATTGGAGACCAGTGATTCATATCCTGGCTGCAAGGATACTGCATTAAGTTGCGGATTAGAATGGGTTTTAATGAGAGGTAGTAATCCCATTTTGTATTTACACTTGACTGTCTGTAAGTTTTTACATATATCATCTTACATGCATTTAATCAGCTAGAGATCAACATAATAAGAGGATACAAGAGGCTCACAGGTTGCTGAGAGAGCAAGGAAGTTTTGCCCCTTTCTTCTGCTTGGAAAGCCACAAACTTGTGCTGGGAATAATGTTGCTAGGCAACCACTAACTTCTTCTATAGGCTTTGGGATTAGATGTTCTCACTCTCCAGTAGAAAGAAATGTCAGAATGAAGTCTCAGGACAGAGAAGACTGATTTGCTTATTGATGGTGCTGAATTTGCCTACACCAAGAGGATCATTTGTCATTGGGTTAGCTCCAAAGAAAGTCATGGGTCCAAGGTGGGCCTTATACATATCAAGTTTTGGACTTTTTTTGTTTTCAACCTTATCTAGACACCTATCAAATTTATTTTGCCTTTCAGGAATTATCAACCAATCAAACACAATTACAGCATGGCCTCTGGAGAAACCCGTATGGCAATGTTGAAGTGATATAAGATGAAAGAGTTCACCTCCCTCCCGGTCTGCCCAAGTTTTTTATTACAGTAGAGAAGAACAGGGAGCGAAAGAAAACAAAAGGTCGAAGCCCTCTGGGCCATGGATTATTTAAGAAAATAATAAGAGTGAATATTAAAGCAACTCAAACCTCTATCCACAAATATAAAGTTTAGCCCGGTTACATGACTTTTTTCCCCCAGTAAAAGTCAGCAGCATGTACACAGGCAAAAAAAAAAAAAAAAAAGGCATGGTTTTTCTAGGGCTGTAGATTTATGAAAGTGGTTGTAGTGGATGGAGAGAAGGATAAGTCATTTGAGTGTAGATTCAAAGGAGTGATTACAATGATGAATTCAAACATCTAAACTGGGTAAGGAGGGAAAGTGAAACCAGGAAGTGATAAAGAGAAGCAGATAGAGTCAGGGAATTGAATCCTTATGGTATATAGCAAAATTGGTCACACTTCTTTGCATCTCCTCCTGTCTAGAGGTGGAATTTATTTTCTCACTCTGTAAATCTGTGCTGGCATTGTGACTTGCTTTGATGCTTACTTGTAGCGTATGGCAGAAGTGATGTGCAAGTCCCAAGCCTACGCCTCAAGAGTCTTGAATGCTTTTTTGTTTGAGGCTTTTGGAACTCTTCAAATTTCACATAAACAAGCCCAAGCTGGCCTGAGGAGAAGCCACATGGAGAAAGACTCCAGTCATCCCAGTTGTCCCAGTCAATCCAGTTGAGATCATCGTAAACCAGACAGTTCTAGCCACCTCAACTGCTGACCACAGATGCATGCAAAAGTATAGCCAAGAGATCAGCTGAGCCGGGCGAAGAATTGAAGAACTTCCCAGGTGAGCCCAGCCAAATTGCCAACATGGATAATCATGAACTGGATAAATGTATTCTCATTTTAAACCACTAAACTTTGGGAGAGTTGGTTATGTGGCAAAAACTAACTTTTATATCCAATGAAAGAATTGTTTAATGGCATTTTTAAAGCAAGTTAGCTACAAAAGTCAGCAGTTGATGACTGAATGTCCAATGGTCATGTTAATGTTTCTGTTGAAGACAAGGTCCAGACTGTGATAATTCTTGGCCACGTGGATAAGAAATAATGGGTGGAAAAGGGTTTGGGAGCGGGTAGGTAAAGAAACTTAGAAGTTAGAGTGATTGATAGTGTGTCAACTTCACCAAGGATTATGATAGGAGTAGGACTAGAGAAGAAGTTTTGGTGTCAACAGCAAAAACAAAACTATTGAACAACCAAAGTGAGAGCCAAGTGTGGGTGGATGGTAGAAAATCCAGATGCCACAGGCTGAAAGGGGCCTGGGGTTTCATAAATGGGCAGCGGAGTGATGGATTGAGATCAGCCTTGGGGAGCAAGAGGGCGCCCACGAACTTGGACTCTGACTAGACTGAAGTATGAGGTAGAGAAAAATACATATCCTGCACTTGAGAAGAATGCATCTAAAGCAATATTCTGAGGACACAATTTACGTTACAGAGAGAAAAATCAAGGATATGAAGTAGATGAGAATGAGATGAAAGAGATGAGAACTGACTATGAGAGTCACGCTCAGCTGCAGAGGGTACTAACTCCACAGGATGGGTGCTGTTTGAGGAGGTGACAAGTGTGAGTTATGCCACATGGCCCCATGGCTGGACCAGGGATCCCAGGGCAGTGCAGATATAGTCTGTGACTGCAAGGCCATGGGGACCATGCTGCATGGTGAAGGTGTGACGCCAAGAGCCCGGTGGGATATAGATGGGACCAACGGAGGAAGAGGATGGAGTCTCTGAGCCAATCGAAAGCAAGAGTGCAGAAGGGGACTTCAGGACAAAGTCACCAAGAGCTCTTCTAGAAGTGTAATGTAAAAAAATATAGGTTTGGAGAATTGAAAGATAAAATATGTCACATAAGAGACTCTAACCCGGAGAAAGATTGAGAAGTAGGCCATAAGACTTCTCCTCAGGATCTCAATCTACAAGGAGCACTGAAATATGCCTGGGAAAATGGAAGCCTTACCAGACATGAACTAAGATGGAGAACGAGGTATAATGAGTGTGCATCTCGAGGATGTGCCACGTGATGGGTAAGAATACTTTGAGGAGCTGCTGTTGATGGATTGATGGGTGAGACAAGTTTGAGACCAAAGCTGAGACGTTTGGAGGAATAGCCAAGAAACTAAGCACAGACCCTCTGTGTCCCCCTCCTTTTCCTTCACAGCACTTGACCTCCCCTCTTTACTAGTGTTGGAAAATATTTAAAGAATTTTTGTTTGAAAGACTGCCAGACTTATTCTTCTGCCTGTAGTACCTACATCTCCATCTGGCTCTGGCTGGTGGTAGCTTGTTTTCACAGCTAAATGGCATTTTTTAAGTCCATTAAGGTCGACTTCAAACATTGAGATGGGTAAATGCTAATGAGTTTACATTTTCCCTGGCCCCTTGCAGTCTGAAACAGAGATCATCAGCGCACTGCGCTCACAGGAGATGTGAAAGGACTCTTTTGAGGAGACAAATTTCAATTTCTAATCTCTAAACCAGAAGTAAATCTCTGAGATGATGATCAGGTTTTAATTGGGATAGTTTCACCTGATAGTTAAGGTCTGGCTTGGCTCCAGGAATCATTCCTTCTCTATTCCTTGGGTGCCAAGATGATTATTTATTTTCCTGGAGACTTACTTCTGTTTGGCCCATCCTCAAGCTAATGTGTCTGCTTACGGTTTGTTTCCTCCATCAGAATGCAAGCTCCCTGAGGGCAGAGATCACTGAGGTATCCCCCAAAACTACACCAGTACCTGGCATTTAAGAGGTCCTTGAATGAATAAGTAAAAACACAAGTGAATAAGACACTAAGTAAGTTTTTGAGTGTCTTGATCTGTATGGTACCTCACAAAGAAATTTAGTGAAGACCCTGATATAACATAAAACTAGCTCTGTTTAGCACTGCGACTAATGCATAGAAATCACTGAACATTAGCTGTTATTTTCCTGAGTACTGTCTTCATCGATACCCTCATCTATGACAAGCCAGGCTCTGAGTTAAGTACTTTACAGTCATAGCTTATTCTATCCCTAATCATTTCTAGAACCCTGGGAAAAGTGAGTAGTAGTAGTATTTTTACTTCAGAGATCAGAAATTAGGATTTAAAGAGGGTCACTAATTTGCTCAAGGTCCCAGTGAAAGTTGAAGAATCAGGATTGTGACTCCACAGGGAACCGATGCCCACTGTCTCCTCTGTCATACTGTGCTGCCTCTCAGAGTCCACTGTACTACTATTAAAGCAACGATCACGTTGGGTGACAGCTAGTTGTGCGGTGAGCACAGAACAATTCCTATAGGCAACTGCGAGCCCCCAAAGGGAAGGGGCTAGCCTGTTCCTCTTGCAGAGTGGGTTTCCAACTGAAGTCTGCAAGCCCAAGAGGTTGTCTGGGTGTTCCTGAGGGACCCCCACAAGGAAGGAGAGCATTTCCCTCCTCAGTTATTTTTCATATTGGGTTTCTATACCATTTTCGTTGAGGAAAGGATTCTGCTGCTAAAAAAAAAAAAAAAAGTCATGTCAAGTTCTAGATTTTATCAATGCCCAAACATTCAATGCTGTTAAGTGAAGACCACTTAGAAGCAGAGGACAGCCTCTAGATGTGAGTAATACAGAAGGCACTAGTGCTCTTCACACATTGGTCGTTTCTATGTTATTTATGTGGATAAATCTAAAAGTTGAGTGATATCTCCCCCACATAAAAGGCAGCAGAATACATGAGTTATGGATGCAAGAGAGAAGTTAGGTCTTCTACCTCAATCACTGTTGTGAGGCCACCTATTATCCTGGACAACAAAAGGGGAACATGAAAACTGATAAAAATGAAGCCTAAAAAGCATACTGAAGCTTGCCTATATAATTGCCTCTCAATTATATAAGCATACCAAAATAAAAAGGGGGTGCAAATTTAGTGCCACCCTCATATTTTAGACTAGGAACGTGCCCAAATATAATAGAGCAACGAGGAAATACAGATTCTCCTGAGCAACAGCCTGAGAAACTCAGCTCCATTCTCATTTCCAGAGAACATTTGACATAGAAACGTTGAGAGGGAGTTTTCCCCCAGAGATTTATCAAATGGCAGACAGGGAATGTGGAGGAGTAATTGAAGAAGAACAAGCAGCAGGAGATGGAGTTACCGAGTAGGAGGTGCTAAACAGGAGAGAAGCAGAGAGCAATGCACAAAAATTACTTCAAAAATTCAAAAACATTAATGTCCTGTAGAATGGTTGATTAACTAAGTGCTGAATCACTCACCCACAAACCCAAATCCCTTTGTACTAAAGCAAAGAAGCTAAAATGCAAATTACTGATCCTTGACAAGGAGGCGATAGCCTGTCCCTCAAAAAGGAGCCGTGACGTTGGACTGATGTGTCCCCTAGATAGGCTAAACATTGATTCCTACAGGTGGACCCTTGCCAAGGAGGAACCGACCCACAAAGCTACATGGGCACTGTGAAGAGCTGCATTTCAAGAAACACCTCCAGCATAAGAAAGGACCCCAAAATGCCCAGTGGCCACCTTGTATGCCAGTCTGAGCAACTCAGCCAAAGCTGGGATTAAAATTCAGTCATTCCTTCACTTAATTTAAGAAGCATTTATTGAGCAGTTGGGCATTGAGATAAATGATATAGATGGAAAGATGAATGACATGGTGCTCAAGGACACCCCTTGGGAAGGCATTTGGTATGATGGACTTTGAGCAGAGGATGGGCAATGGGTCCCTACAGTCACAGAGACCTGGGTTCAAATTCCAGAGTTGTCACTTCCCAACTGTACACAGCTGGCTTCAATCTCCCCTCGCCTCAGTGTGGAAAGGGACCACTCCTCCTCTGCAAGGCTGTTTTCAGGACTTTTGTGCTTATATATGGAAGGTTCGCAGCACTGACTTGGAAGTATTATAATTTCTAAAAAACAAGAAAAAGAAAAAGGGTGTGATTTTATTCTTTATTGCTATGTGCAATGCATTGAGAACACAGATAATGGTCGTGTAACTTGTTTCCCTCCCTACCCTTAGAGATCCTGCTCTCAGGCTGTAGGTAGCAGCTGCCAAGATATGCACAGTATAAAAAGGATTAAATTACCGTCTTGGATTTAAAGAGCAAATACACAGTGGCCATCGCTAACCACAGCGCGACAGCATAAAACAACGCCACCCAGGGTAACGCCGAAATAATTGGCCAACATTCCCTGCGTGCGTTCTTTCTCACAAGTCTCCGATGTGTGTTAATGCATCTGTTGCCACATTGTCCAATTGTATCCTAACTCTGGAGCTTAAGGAACCTACAATTGAATTCTGCTTAAATTAAGGCTGTTCGCTTCCTTTGCCACATCAAAGTGTGAAGGAAACTTCCCGGAGGGAAAGTTTCAAAAATACCCTCATTGTAAATCACTCCAGTAGAAGGCAAGACAGGGTCTCCATAAGCAACTGTAATGAACAGTAGCCTCTGGACATACTGTCAAAAAATGTCATCTTCTGATGACACCTACCCCTGTTCCCTCACAGTTCATTATTTCTCAGCCTCCCGTGGTGACAGAATTGAATTTCAAGGGCTCTCTGAATGAGTCATGTGGGCAGGGAATAAGTAATGAGATCCCCAGGCACTGGCTTTCTCAGGAGGTGCTAACCCCACTCAGAAGAGAGCGAAAGGGCCCCTGGACTGAGTCAAAGAGGCAGGCTCTGTTTGAACCAGCCATGCTCTGCTGTGTGCCTTGGGCAAGTCCCCACTTTGCTTTCTCTCTCTGTTTTGCCACTTATAAAATGGAACCACTTCCTACTGCTTTCTCCCCTCTTCACAGGGTATGTTGTGTCTGCTGGTTGTTTGGCTCTAACAGACTAACTTAAAATAAAACTGATAAGTCGATGGTAACGTCCACAAATAATAAATCTGGGCTTCGCAAGAGAATAAAACAGAACTGGAAAGAGAGGAGCTCAAATGATTTTTCTCCATCTCTCTGACTTGCTTACCTCTGCCACTCTCCTGGTGTTTACTCCATTCAGTCCTCCCTCTAAAGACCTGCTTTCTTTGCTCCAGCACAAGCCAAGGTATATTGATCACAAAGTTAATGAACCTTAAGGATCTCTCACTTGCAGAGCCTCTTCCAAAAAAGTATTCTATTTTACACTCCACTTGGTTCCTGTATATATTTTTTTAAAGGACCCCTACATGGTGTATGCTTCAGAAATCTGGACCTGCTCCTGCCCACAAAGCATGGAGTTCCACAGCTTCACGCTTCCCTTATGTTACGGAGCCCCACATTTAAGTTGCCCCCATACCTGGAACCTAAAAGGAGATGACTAGACAAAGTACAAAAGTACTGAGAGTTCCCATATTTCCTTTCCTCTCACACAGGATTTCCCCTATTCTTAATATTTTGCATTGGTGTAGTACATTTGATACAATTAATGAACCAAAAATTGATACATTATTATTAACTAAAATCCATAGTTTACACTAAGGCTCATCACTCTTTGTGTTGGACAGACAGAATTTTTGGTTCTTAATTCCACGTTCCTAGATGGGAAAATCCAATGGGCTTCATTGAGTAGCTGTTCACTACACATGGGGCTGAGACCACTGGGTCTGTGGCCCACTCAGTAGGGTCAGTTCTGTGAGGCTGGAGTGTGGCCATGGCTGTGCACGTGATAGGCAGTGGGTTGCTGGGGGGGCGATTCTACAGGAGATCTACTACAGATAAATAAACCAAATTATATGTAAGAAAAAGCAGAGCAATATCTATAAAAAGAATATTACGTATATAAAGGATGTTATTACCACACTGCAATGTCTTGCAATGCATTTGGAAGAACTTTTTCTTTCACTGTCCATTTCTGTCTGAATAGGTCAAAACTATTTTTAAGAATTAATCAGATTTCTGCTTGAGGCCCTTCTTAATATCTTTAGATTTCCTATTTAAAATCAAAGTTTGACCAGCTGAAAGAAAGGACTAGTACAATTCTATGCTCAGATTTAGAGGGGGATGGTGGAGAGAATAAAACAAAAACTGACATAGTTCGAGATTTGAGTTGTCTCTCACTCAACCCAGGGCTAGAACAACTCAGTACAGTGCATTTACTTAGCAGGACAGTTCAAGGCAAAGCCTCCAACCATTTTTTATTAGAACAGGACACATAACTGAGCATTGGCATATGTTTTGTTCCCTGTGGTAGGCTGAAGAACTGTCCCCCAATGATGTCCACGTCCTAATCCCTGGAATCTGTGAATATATTAATTACGTGGCAAGGGGAATTAAAGCTTCAGACTGAACTAAGGTTGCTAGTCATCTGGCCTCCAAGTAAGATTATCCTGGATTATCTGGGTGGGCCCAGTATAATCACAAGAGTCATTAAAAGCGGAAGAAGGAGGCAGAAGAAGTCGATGTCAGGGTGATAAATTATAAGAAAGACTTGGCCAGCCATTGCTGGCTTTGAAGATGGAAGGGGGACATGAGCCAAGCCATGCAGGCAGCCTCCTGAAGTTGGAAAGGGGCAAGAAAATGGACTTACCTGTAGAGCCCCCCAGAAAGGATCCAGCCACTCCAATACTCTCCGTTAAACCCAATGAGACTCACATCAAACTTCTCACCTATAGAACCATAAGATAATAAATTTGTGTTGTTTTAATCCTCTAAATTTGTGGTACTTTGTTATAACAGCAAAGGGAAACCAATACACTCCCCAACATTCTGCTATTCCTATCATTGGTTTATTCTTGGGAATTGAGACAGTAAGATCCCAGAGGGCAGGGATACTTAAGTGCCTAGATCCTCGCTCAGTTCCACAGTCCCCGATGCATTGCTGTGCTCACACCAAAGCTTCAGGGAAAACAAACTGAGTCTTAACTTCCATCTAAATGCAGATCAGCACGAAATGGGAATGTGGAAAGCACGATCTAATTCCACCAGTCACCAATTTTGTCTGCTTCCCAACATGTTTTAATTGGAATTTCTGAACACTGTTAAAAGGGGAAAAGATTGATACTGAAAATTCTCCTTTCAAGGGACTGCTCGCCCATTCTGCCAATGTGTTGGAATTTAGCAGACTGAATTATTTATGACAGCTGGTACAATGAACATTATTAGTTCTAGCCAGCTCTAAAACATACAAGTCCCTAGTGACAGAAATTCAGTTCAGGAAAGAGTTCTGTCTGCTGTGACATCTTTGAGCCCAAAGAAAATCATAGTACAGATGTACAATGATACAAGAATTTTAAAAGTCATGAAACAAAATGAAGCCAAAGGAAACCTAATATAGTGTATAACTCTGAGAGCCAAATCATTCTAATTGGGAGAAAAGAAAAAAAATCAGCTTATTTTTAAAGACCTTAATACTATGAATACTACTCATCTATAAGTCACACAAATACAAAAGGCTGAGGTCAGGCAAATTTCCAAAAATAAGCTATACAAATTCTGAAGAGTCTAAGTACCCTCAGAGGTAAGGGGGGTCATCAATAAAATGTCTTTGTAGCCTCAATGCACATAAAAGGGCAGTCTGAGAGATGGATATTCTGATTAAGGAGATGCTACTCTCCCAAGGTACAGTGTATTAAAAATCACAACAGTCCTAACAAATTTTCTGGGGTTTGTGGAATTTTAAGAGTTATTTTCATTGGGCTGTCCAGTTTCCAGGCCCCAATTTTGAACAGGGTGAAAGTGCTATTGGTGCTAGACAGAGTAAGCTAATCTGTTTTCCACTACCAAAAAAATTCAGAATATAAGAAATCTGTGGGATTTTTCATTTTCCCAGAGAGGTCCCAGCTTTCACCAAAGCTTGAATACACAAAAGTCATCATTTGTTACTCAGTATGCCAAGTTTACTCCTTGCATGCTAAGTGTGGACTTTTCTGCTAAACTCATCTAAATACCTATGTCTCATAACCTTCTGTTGTTGATTGAATTGAGTTTCCCCCGTTCCCAAAGATATGCTAGAGTCCTAACCTCTGGTCCAAGTGGATGGAGATCTGGAAGCAGGGTCTTTGCAGATGTAATCAAATTAAGATGAAGCCATACTAGATTAGGATGGGCCCAAATTCAAATGACTGTTGTCCTTATAAGAAGGCCATGTGAAGACACAAGGGACTCAGAGACACACAGGAAGAACACCATGAGATGATGGAGGCGGATACTGGAGTGGTCCAGTTGCCAGCCAAGGAACGCTAAGGATTGTGGGCAAACACCAGAAGCTAAGAGAGAGACATGAAACAGATTCTCCTTCGGAGACTCCAGAAAGAACCAACCTTGCTAACCCCTTGATTTCAGACTTCTCACCTTCATAACTTGTAAGAGACCATACTTCTGTTGTGTAAAGTCACCTAGTTTGAGATAATTTGTTATGGTCGTCATCAGAAACTAATACACTTTCTACTAGGGATTGCTTCAGAATTCGTTGAAAGTTGGTTTCTGGTCATTTCCAGCCAAGTCCTCCGAAGGAATTATTATTGCTATTACTCTCGGTGAAGGTAGAGCTCTCTTATGTAATTGCTGACATACCAGTAAGATTGTGAATATGCACTCTGTGTGCTTATGCCAGCACGCGCAGGGTGTGATTGCTACAGCCCAAGAAATAAGTGTGGGCCAAACACTCAGACAGATTTTTACCACACTCACAAGTCCTCCTGCTTTGGATCACCACACATTATGTGCACGACATAATATAATACACAATGCATTACACAGAGACATTTCTCACCACCATAGGTCTGTGAAATAATTATGCTCTCATGGTGTACTAGGTATCAAGGCATGTCATCAATATACACACAAAAAAAGTTAAACAGTTACTGAGGCTGACATTGGAGAAGAGTATCCAATATTTAAAAACAAAACAAACTTTGCGTCTTTAAAAATTGTATTAACTTCACTCTGATAGTTATATATTAGAACTTAATTTTGCATATTTATCTTGGAGGACTCTGGTTTATACTAACCTGTTCATCCCAAGGATCTTATTTAAATATGTGGCCTGGAGCATGTAGGGAGGACACAGAGAGAAGAAGATATGAATCTTTGCCAGTTCTTCAGGGGCCAGGCTTGCAAAATTGAAAAGCAACTAGTGGGTCAGGGGCCAGCCTTGCCTCAAAGAACAGCAAGAGGGTCCAAACGAGCTTTGAACACGTGTCTCGAAAGCACACTTCCTCAAAAGGCTTTTCCTAACATCGCTGGTGCCCCAAACTCGGCAAAGACACCTCCGTGGACCCAGGTTTGCTCAACATTGAGTCTGAAAATGGTCCCCATGCACAGTGCACAGTACTGAGTCAGCCCTGACCTCCGTGACAGCTGCTCATTTCCAGTGCTGCATGGCATATCCAAGTATTTTATCTTTAAAAGAAGCAGTTTTCTTTTGGCTCAGTCTCTCCTTTAGTTAGGACCTCTCTCTCCTCCTTTCAAAGAGATTCTTCTTGAAAGAGAAGCGCATACTCCCCCATCTCTTCTTGTTTGCTCCTCAATTCATGACAACCTGGCTTTCCAAAAAGCCCTGGTTTGATCATTCCACAAAAGCTCTCATGAGGGCCGGCTGAGTGGCTCAGGTGGTTAAGAGCTCACTCAAGAGTGTGAGCTCTGAGCAACAGGGTCGCCAGTTCAATTCCCAGCCCCAGCTGAGCTGCCGCTGAGCTGCCAACAGGTGGCAGGATGGCTCAGCTGGAAAAAAAAAAAAGCTCTCATCAGCATTGACGAAGCTTCCTTAGTTACCAAACCAAAAGGGCAGGTTTAGTTGGGACGTCTTTTGACATTGCTGAGGCATTTCCTCACCTTCCCTGGACAATTTCTCTTCCCGTAGCTTCTGAAAGACCATTCCCTCCATTCTGACACTAATCTCCTTGCAAAGCTCATCTTGTATCTCTCTTTGATATTTGTGTCTTGTGCAATTTCATCCTGACTTTCCTCTTTCTATAAACTCTTCCTGTATGTTCTCCTCTCAACCTATGGCTTTAATCAAATCAAATTCGACTAACTGCCCCTCTCTGTTAGCTCCAGACTCCTATGTCCCCAGCTGTCAACTGGACATGTCCACAGGAATATCCAAAGTGCAACTCAAGAATCACCACACTCGAAACTGATATTATCTCCTCGCAGTTCCCACCTGATCCTTTTCTTGTGATTCCTAGCTCAGGAACTGTTCCAGGTGATGGGGATAAGGCAAACAATGAAATAGCCGAAGTGCCTACTCTTATGGAGTTTTATTCTCATTGGGGGGGGGGGGTGGATGAATAATAAAAAACCTATTAAGCATGTAAAACATCAGGTGGGAAGAAAGTGCTGGGGGTGGAGTGAATGGGGCAGGGTGAGCAGATCGAGAGTGATAGAGAGGTGTGCTTTTTCTGGGTGCTGAGGGAAGTCCGTGCTGACCAGATGGTATTTGAGCACAAAGCTGAAACAAGTGTAGGATGGAGCCAGGTGGGTATCCGGGAAAAGACTGACTATTCCAGGCTGAGGGGGAAGCCAGAACAGAGATCCTGAGGGGTGAATCAGGCTGGTTTAACTTGGAAGACTAAGCAGTTCTGAGTGGTTGAGATGAGTAAGCAATGAGAGAATGGTAGTACAAACGGTCAGATAAGCAACACAAAGCTACAGGATGCAGGACCCACAGGCTAGAGCAGGACTTTGGGTTTTATTTGTATTGACACTGGAAGCCATTTCAGATATGATGTGACCTATGTTGTAAAATTATTCTGCCTGCCATGGGGAAAAAAGACTACATGGGGGTTAATACATCAGGGTCCAGTCAGAACATAGAAACGTCCCCCTAGGTATTTCAGGATGACTCTGCTTAGAGCAAAAAAAGACAAAGGGAGTCTTTTTTTCCTTCCTTTTACTTCTCACTCTCTTTCTAGTGCGCCTGCTTCTCAGAACTATAGGATGGCAGATGGCAAAGGAGGGTTGCCATTTGTGCAAAGCAGAATCCAGAGAGCAATTTGTATCACTTAGAGATGAAATAAAATGCCAGTCAAAGAGAAATCCAATACCGGTGGCTTAAATAAATAAAGATTGATTTTTTTTTAAATCAGAAAAAAATGTGGGGGTAGGTGGCTGTGAGCATCGGTTCAGTTATTTAATGGTGTCAGGGCATGTGTCTTGGGGATTCTCTGGGCTGCTATAGTTCCAGGCATCACAGTCAGAGCCCCAACAAGGAGGAAGGGGCAGCACCAGCTCCCAGACCCTTAATCATAATTCTTCTGACCTCTCATTGACTGGAACAGTGTCAAATGACCACCCCCAACTGCAAAGAAGGCTGGGGAGGTGAGTGCTAGTTTTCCTGTTTCTCTAGTGCATGTTGGCTAAGAGAGAAGGGGTCCACAGACCTCGCTGCTGAGATAGACAGAAATAAGTACATGTGATCTAAGGGGGTCACACTTTTGAATCTAAGAGCAAGATGCTGTGAACAACTCAATGAATAAGGTCCCTAAAAGTATTTGCTTCTTAAGTAACAGAAGCTTCTGCTTTGCTCTGTCTGATGCAGTAGATGCTAACAGTCACATGTAGCCAGTGAGCACTTGAAATGTAGCTAGTCTGAAATCAGGTGTTCTCCACATGTAACATACACACCCGATCCCACATCTGTAATACAAAACAAATTAATAATCAGTAATTTCTTATGTTGATTATATGTGAAAATGACATTTTGGATATATTGTAAACACTGATGTCACCTGTTCCTTTTTTTTCTTTAATGTGGCTGCTAGAGACTTTAAAACTACATGTGTGCTCAAATTATATTTCTATTGGATAGTGTTGCTCTAGATTATTGGTGGACCCTTTCTTTCTCTAAAGAGAGTCCCTAATTTCCTGCCTCTAAGCCAACTTTTCTTCTCCTGGCAATGCTGGCTGTCATGGTTTTCTATGTCTGGGAAGATCTTACCACAAATGCATCTTCTATGATCTTTGTTAGTCTGATAGCTCAACAAGGTATCTTTCAGTGATGGGTTGAAAAAATAGTCCAGCCCTTTTCACAAGAAATTAGCCATGACCATTGTGTATATTTCAAGCTGAAGGAGATAAGAACCATTATAAAAATGATAAACTCAAGAAAAAGAGTCAAGTGAGGAATCAATTATTCAGCATCAGCTACACCCCAAGGCTATCAAAAGGGAGAATTTAAATAACTAGTGGGAGGAAGATGTCAATTTGACTTAATCCTTAACTTTTTTTCATTGAAGACAAGGAATCATGAAATTTTAATTTGCTACAAGCTTCTCCGCAACTTCATATTAAAAAAATGTCTTCAGTAACTCTGGTGAGAAAATGGATGAGTTGAAACATGAAATCTATAGTTGATCTGTGGTAGGCAGAAAAGCACCCCCTCAGAGATGTCCATGTCCTAATCCCCAGAACCTGCTAACATGTTACCTTATCTAGCAGAGGAACTTTACAGGTATGATTACATCAATAACTTTGAAATGAGGAGATTTTCCTGCAGTATTTGGGAAGGCCCAACCTAATCTTATAGGTCCGTAAAGTGGAAATCATTTCTCAGATGGAACCAGAGGGAGCTGTGACTACAGAAAAAGGGATCAAGTGATGGCTTTGAAGATGGAAGAAGGGGCATGAGCCAAGAAATGTGTAGTATAGCCTCTCGATTCTGAAAAAAATGCAAGGAAGTAGATTCTCCTCAATAGTCTCCAAGAAGGAAACTCACACTACAGCCACCTTAATTTTAGCCCAGTCATGTCACATCTCATGTCACATTTCTAACCTCCAGAACTGTAAAACAATAAATCTGTGTTGTTTTAAGACACTAAGTTTGTGGCAATTGGTTCCAGCAGCAATAGAAAACTAATATACAACCCAAAGAGATAAACATTAAAACAATAACGAAAGCATCGATTTTTTTAGAATATTATTATCCATAAAACACTTTGCCCTTGCAAAATTCTCACCAGCCTCCACTCCAGCTATCAAAGCTAGAAGTAATAGAGCAACCAGTCTATGAGAAATTATTTTAATATAATGTTCTTTGCCAATTCTCCCTTGCCCCAACGAACACACAAACACGCACACAAAAAGCCTCATTAGCATTTCCTAGAGGATTAAAAACAAATTTCCCTCTCCTGCTGTTCACTCTTTTCAAATAATATATAGCACTAAGGTTAGGGGAAGAAGTGTCTTTATTTTCATGCTTATGTCTTATTTTTACCAGCTTGTAGATTGGTTTCTGTCACCTTACAATTATTTTTAGTTTCTTATATTACAGCAGGCATTCTATCCATCCTTCCTCAACTTTAGTGTATTTAACTACAACGCTTTCCTTTGTCTGTGTAAGGAAATATGACCGTGCAAGAGAAATTCGCTATCAGCAATAGAAAACAAAAGAAAGCTATCTACTTTGTATTTAGATTAGATCAAGTTGAACAAGATCATAAATGATGAAACACTATCCACTTCATAAGCAAGAGTTCATTTGAAAATTTAACACTGTGCTGACAATAAGAATCACAGAGAACTTGGCAAATACCATCAGGGAGGAAATTGTAAGGAGACAGCCATCTGGTATCCAAGTTTCCTTCAAGATTCCTCTTTCAGATCTGCAGGAAGACTTGAGGCTCTTTAGGGTATCTCTGACTATAAGTCCTTAAGTCTTTCAGTCATTAAACGGGTCCAGATCAAATGACAGAGCCCATGCATATAAGCGTGGGGATTCCAGCAGCTCACCTCCAGCTCTCAGAAGTCTCAGACCAAACCCTACTCCTGTCTGCTCTTCTAGCACGTCTGGCCCTCTGACTCGACCTCCTCATGTTGCTTGAGGTCTCTCTGATCTGCCTTGTTTCTGAGCTCCAAAATGTGACCCACTAACAGAAGGCTAGAGCATGTGAAGGATTAAACTGCTATAAACAAGAAAAGAGCTCCAAAATGGAGTCATTTATGCAAGCCCTACATCACGAAATCGAGATTTAACTTAGTTACCTTTTCAGCTCTCCCAGAAATGGAATCTTAAACAAATCAATCAGGAATCCCCTGATCAGCACTAGTGAGGTAGTCTTCCGGATAGGCCCCTACCATCCCCTAAAGGAAAGTAACCTTGCAATACCCTACCCTCTTGTTTTTCCCCAGTGTAATGGCCTTGTTCTGTCTTTCATTCTGCACAGCTCCTCGGAGCTCCTTTCTGTCTGCTAGATTGGTTGCCACCCAATATGAATCGACTTTTGCTCAAATCAACTCTTAAACTATGAAGTCTGCCTCAGTTTAACTTTTATCTGTTCAAAAGAGAGGACGTGCAATGGGCAGAATCAGACAGCAGATACTAACGTCAACCCACTATTTCCTGCTCCAGGGAATGTCTTGCTAGCTCCTCCCACCTCCCGTTCTTCCATCGTGACGCTCGAGCGCTTCCTTCCCTGTCTCCCTAAGTTCCAGAGATCTCAAACCTACTCTTCCTGGAGCCTGGTCAAAGGAAGGCCACGGGACAGTGGCCATCTTATGTCATTCTCTCCATCCCCGGAAAAAGGACACATTTTAATTTGCCATGAAGAGCAGTTGAGCTCCCTTTGTTACTTTCTCTCTAATCCAGACCGGCCCAAGTCATTTTGTTTTGTAACCAAAGCGTCCAGTACGTAGTGTTTCTAAACCAAAGAATAAAATTTTCCATGAGGTTAATGCCGCTATCCCTACAGAATAAAAAATGTGGCTAGTCAGTTGAGGTTTTACTTTAATAATAATATTTTTCTTCCCACTGCAATACAGGATCTTGTTCTTCATCTATTTTTGTTCTGTGAGCCCACAGATAGTTGCAGGAACATGGGATGTTGGTTTTAAGAAAATGCTATCGCAGCATGTTGGAAAGTGGCCCTGACCATTCAGCCGGGGTATGAAAGTACTTTTAACAGGAGGAAAGCACTAGGTTAGATGCTAATTGCATGTTATGCCCTGGGATGATGCCGAAAAGGGCAACTCCAAATGAAATTTTCCTCTACTTCAGCATCACATGCATGGAAATGGCAACTTCTGAGTAAATCCAGAATTTTTTAATTGCCCTTTACAGCTTAGGGTTTTTTTTCTGAGACCAGTGGATTAGAATTACCTGCGCTTGTTAAAAATGTGGGTTACTGTCCAGGGCCTCCCTGTCCAAACAAATTAGAATTTTCAGGGGATGGGACCCAGGAATGTTATTTTTAAAACCGCAATGTGATTTTTATAGTCAAACAGGCTTACAAACTGTATCCAGAGTAAAGTAGCTTCAATGCAGAGGTTACACTATTGAGCATTCCGGGAAACATAAGCATCCCTTGCATTCACAGGTCCCCAGAATAAAAAAACATAGCCGTCAAAATAAAGAGTAACTTTGTAGTGAAGAAACTTGACGAAAGCTTCCTCAGCCAGGTGGTCAAGGTTAATATCGACAGTGACAAGTGATGTTGTTAGTATGTCCCTTGATATAATACGATGAACAAGGCACTTCGTCTCTGTGGTCTTCCCCTCGAAACCCATAACCCTAGTCTAACCACGAGAAAAACACCGGACAAATCTCAGTTGAGGGATAGTCTAGAAAATAACTGACCAGTACTCCTCAAAACTGTCAAGATCATCAAAGAAAAAAAGGAAAATTTGAGTACTGTCACAGCCACAAGGAGCCTCAGCTGACATGATGACTGAATGTAATGTGGTTTCCTGGATGGGAATCTTGAAACACAAAAAGACATTAGGGAAAAGCTAAAAAAACCTAAAGAAAGTGTGGACTTCAGTTAATAATATATTCACATTGGTTCACTAATTGTGACAAACGTACCCTATTAATGCAAAATGTTAATAACAGGGGACGCTGGTGTGGGATGTATGGAAGCTCTCTGCAATACCTTCACAGCTTTTCCGTATATATAAACCTGTTCTAAAATTAAAACTTCAATTAAAATGCTTTTAATAATGAGAGTCAAGACAAAGAGATTGATCTATGCGGATGTTCTTTGCATTCCTTCTAAAAACCGACTTCTTAGCCCATCAATCAAAACTCCATTCTGAGCCGGCCGAGTGGCTCAGTTGCTTAAGAGCTCGCTCAAGAGTTTGAGCTCTGAGCAACAGGGTCCCCGGTTTGATTCACAGCCCGAGCTGAGCTGCCACTGAGCTGCCAACAGGTGGCAGGATGGCTCAGTTAAAAAACAACAACAACAACAACAAAAAAAACTCCATTCTGCACAGGTTAATATCATGAAGATGAGAAAATTGGTCACGTGAGTAACAGCAAGGTGTATACAACCAATAGGTTTCATTCCTCTATGTTATTTACACACAGGGCTCCCATGTTGTACAGTCACGGAGGGTTCTGTTCACACAAAGTGAGAGTGTGGGAAAATCATTCCTACAGAACCATAGGGGAGGGGAGACTTGCCCTTCACCCTCCAAGGTCCAAAGGTGGGTCTATGAAATAAACTGACAACTGGTAGATCAATAGGGGGCAAAGGTTACAGGTTTATTAACTTTTAGTATTATGCATACAGAGGCATCACAGGGGTTAAAAAGTGAATACCCCCCACCCCCACTCCGCAAAACGGTGATACCTGAGAGCTTATACACTGTCTTAATAGCGCGAGGGGAGTGATGGAGGCCACTTAAAGGAGAGTAAATGATTTTTAGGAAAGATAAATGGACCCTTAGAAGAATAGCTGGGAGGTCTGGTAGTTTGTGACCAAGTTTGTCAGAGTGTGGTGTCCACTTTTAGCCTCCTCCCTTCTGATAAGAGCCAATCTGCCCTTGTCAGTGAAACTCCCACAGGGGATTTATAACAGCCTTTGGAAGGCTCTGTCTTTAAGCAGATAAGGGGAATTTGGAGAAAGCCTCTCCCCACATTTGCTTTTTTTTTTAAAGGCCTTCAGCTCAAAATAAACAATATGCCAAAGCAGCATATTTTGGGGTGGCATGTCCTAAACTCCTTCAGAACACAATGTGAGTACCTCTGGAATTGTTCTAACTACTGGCCTGTTTACACATTACAAGTAGAAATTATCAACCCAGTCAAGCTTCTAGTGGCTAAAATGTGCAGGGAGGATAAATACATTTAAGGAGGGGGCCACTGGTAGGGTGCGATGTGTATTTTTCAAGTGACTGTACCAAAAATAAGATAAAGATCCAATGTCTTACACCACTAACCTTCTTTATTCATGAATAAATATTCTATTCACCTTCTCAACTGAAAGGACACTGCCTTTCTCTGCCAGTAGTTATCTGCTGTTCTCTTTCCTTCCCAAAGTTTAGATAACTCACTCTCCTCTGACTGAGATCCTACTTCTCACCACTCAGGTCGAACTAAGAAATGAAGAGACAGAGGGAGAAAACCCTTGAGGATCTTTCTCTTCCTAACCCCTAAGTCCATCTGTAGTACATTTGCAAGAATCTGTTGTTAAATTTACAGAAATTTTGTAAATTGGTTGTTAAACTATTGGTGGCTTTAAATCATCATGGTTGGAGTACTGGTACTTGAAAAATCAGCAAAGACTACAAATTGGGGTTTCTTTCCCAGCATTCCCCATGACTTATTTCATACATGTGCCTACAGACCTCAGAGCCCTGCTCTCCGCCTCATATCCTTGTGAAGGTCTATAGGCTTTTCCTCTGAAATGTAGAAGACAGGGTTGTTTTTTTTGTTTGTTTTGTTTTGGGGGTTTTTTTGTTTTGTTTTTTTTATCCTTAAAGACCCATTGTCTTGGACAGCGACCTTAGCTCCACTGTCTTGGTCAAGGTATTTTGGTCTCAAGAAACTGATTCCCAGTTGTCATAGCTCAAAAAAAGAAATAAGAGTTGGGGTAGTAAATGAAAAGACACAGAAGCATCTCAGATAAACCAAGGCGTGAAGTGCACAGTCTGATGTTAGGGTGCTCTGGAAACCCAACAGGTCCCCACCACTATAAGCCCCCTGACTGGCTGGTCTATGACTCCATCAACCACAGGCTGAAGACTTTCGTGGTAAGTATTGCTGCCCCTCCCCTAACAAGGCCAAGGTCTACCCAGGCTAGCACTGTGAAACATGGCCAGCACAATGCCGATCAGATTTATGCTTGTCTTTCCCTACAAGTTATGGATTGAAATACATGTTCTATTTTTACTGAACCGTTTGCAAAGAAATGCACAAGATGCCCCCAAAAAGCCAAATTCTTCCTCGAGTGACAGACAGAAGGGGTAGAGGAAAATCTGTCAAATTATACAGTTCTTCTTAATGGGTCAGGAATGGTTACAAAGTGGAGACATTTCATTTCAAGAATTATATAGCCGCTAGTCCATGACAGACAACGTGGCTAGACAGTCATGATAATGGGTTTATCAAGGAGCAGTCTTCTAGGAACTCATCACTTAATAAGTATCACACCATCTAATTGGAAAGAAACAATAATAACAGCAGTTTGTAGCATGGTGTAGATCAAGCCCGGGGATCCTCAAAAAAACCAGACTAAGTTCAGAGGTGAGTTACCCTGAAGATGGTTCTTATCTTCCAGGGCTCCTTGTTGCACCCTGACTTCTCATTCTCTGTCTGGTTCAGAGGAGCCACTTCCTGCCGAGGGGGAGACTGAAAGCATCGTGACTCTCATAGGCAGCAAGTGGAGGGTGGGGAGAAGTGTGCTCCCTAATTTCACTTGTAAGAAAAATGTATGTCTGGCTCCCTAAATAGAGAGTCTAAACACATCCCATACACAGGCCATTACGAATGGTGACTGGATTTCCCGGCACTATTCATCCTAAAGAACCCTTCATAGGTAGTAAGATTAATAGGATTCCTTGGGCTGGTTGTGGAGCTTAACGCCTCACATCATCACTCCGGGAAAATACCCTTCAAGTTAAACCACCAGGTTGCAGATGGGCTTTTGGGACCAAGTGGAACCATCCAACCATCAGAACTAGGACTGTTGATCAGGGTGAACTCAACTCCACTGACCTCCCTTCCTCACCTTGCAAGTCCACCTGCAAATTAAGAGAAACAGGAAGTTAACTCTGAGAAGGGAATCATAAGTTACGGCAGCAAATTCATTGAAGTCTTGACTGGAGACTTCCCAAATGCAGAGGGATTTTGATACACACGTGGATATAGTTCTACTTTTATTTTCATTCTTTAGTTGTCAGCATAAAAGGAATTGTCAAGAGCCTGGCTGTGAAAATTATACATTTACAGTCAGTCTTTTCAATGTCCCACACTTCAAAAATAATGTTATAAGCAATTTCCACTGATGAAAACAGCAAGTGTGAAAATAAACTTGCACCATCTAAGCTGTGGTGGTTACAGGACATTGCTGTCTCCCTCTAGGACCTGCTGTGCTATTTTTGTGTTTGGGTTATGAACATAAGCGGCCACCTGCTCCTAATCCCTAAACTCCAAAGTTTAGAAAAAAACAAGAAATAAATAAATAGGGCAAGAAGGCAAGGTGAAAGCCTTGTTGTCAGTCACTCCACGTATTCATTCAATTGCTATTAAGTCACTCACAAACATTTATGAGCATCACTATTTACCAGACACTGTAGTTTGACACTGGGGATACAAAAAAAAATAATAAGTTCCCTGCTAACAGTCCTAAAGAAGTGATAGCTAACATTTAGATATTGCTCCCTAGTTTCAGGGTTGTTCTAAACATTGCCTTACGTTAAACTCATTTAATGAACCCCATCAGGTAGGTACTATTATTATCTCCACTTTAGAGATGAGGAAATGGAGGCATTGAGAGTTTATAAATGGGAATCACATAATCCAAACAGTGAATATATAACTTGAAACCAATCTAAGTTTCTGTTTCTCTGGAGAGGAGAGCCCTGCCTCATATATCAGGGAAAATGACAACCACTGTCTTTGACTGTGGAAACTATGATGTAATGACTAAAAAGCTGGTTTAGCGGTTGGGATTGGGGAAGAATCAGTGCGGTCGGCATCCTGGCCAGTATCTCTGCTTGTTATGCCACCTCAACCAGCTGTTTTCTGGGAAGTTTTAAAATTAAGCCTAGAATGTTTAAGAGAATCATGCCCCCTAGTATTAATTTTTTTGTATTGTGCTGAAGAAAAATACATATAGTTGTTGGCACTTACAAACTTAGGACGCTTAAGAGAATTTGGCCTTTCCCAGAAACAGTTCAGCCTTGTGATTTTGCCTTAAAAGTGATCATTGATTCATTAATCTGAACTCATGATTTTAATGAGTTAAATGAGAATGAGAAAATGAATTCAAGAGTGACAAAAATCCTTACTGAGGCATATGATGTTGAAGTTATAAAAGGATTTAGGATGCATCATATTAATAAATTTTAATTAATATTAGAGTTACAAAAATGTAAGTATCTTGGAAGGTTCATTTGTCACATAATTGAAGTATTTAAAAAGATAATCAAATATTTAAACTGCAGCTTCAGTGGTTTAAAGAAGCTTATGTTTGTAAATGAAACCAACGATCAAACATCCCTATATTAGTTTCTAGGGCCTCTGTAACAAATGACCACAAACTGAGTGGCTTAAAAAAACAGAAACGTATCATCTGAGATCTGGAGGCTGAAAGCCTGAAAAGGTGTTAGCAGGGCCGCGTTCCGTCTGAAGCTTCTAGGAGGGAATCCTTCCTGCCTCTTCCAGCTTCTCTGGTGCTTCCTGGCTTTCCTTGGCTGTGTCCACATCACTCTAATCTCTGCCCCGTCTTTACACAGCCCTCTTCTCTGTTGCTACAAGGACATTCTCATTGTATTCGGGTCCTGTCCTAATTCAGTACAATCTCATCTTTATCCTTACCTACATTTCACCTGCAAAGCTTCTATATTTTCAAATAAGGTCACATTCTGAAGTTCCAGGTACACATGAATTTTTTGGGGGGAGAGGGACATGATACCCCCTTTAAGAGTCATTGTTGGGGCTGGCCAAGTGGCGCGTTGGTTAGTTAAGAGCTGGCTTGGGATGCCAGCTCTGAGCCGCAGGGCCCCGGTTCAGATCCCACATGAGGGCCAGTGACGCTGCGCCCTCTACAGCTAAGATGGTGAACAACAGCTCGACCTGGAGCTGGGCTGCCATGAGTTGCCAGCAACAGAGTAGGCTGCAGTGGGGCTGCAGTGGGCTGCCATAAGCTACCGTGAGTGACCGGCAACGGCGTGAGCTGCCAAGAGCTGCCATGAGCAGCCGTCCAGAGGCCGGCGACCCATCTGCCTCACCTGGGAAGAGCGCAATAATAATACCAACGTGGGCCAGTGAAGCAAAGTCCTCCACAACTAGACTGAAGAACAAAAGCACAGCAACTTGTCTGTTCCCCTCCCCTGATTTCCCAATGCTGTTCCCCTCCCCCAGTTCCCCAATAAAATCTTTTAAAAAAAAAGAGGCATTGTTATAGTTTGTTAGACTTATAAGTAAAATAATAAGATTTGTAATCTAAAGATTACTAAGAACAAGGTCTTTGGAACAAGGCACTTCCAAAAGCCTTGTTTTATTAATTTGAAAAAACCAGGGTGACCTCTGAATAATATATTTGGCACTCAAGTCACTCTCAAGGTCACCAAGCACCCACATTAACACAAAAGAATCCTTTTATTAAAAAGACCCTGGCAAGGTAGCTTTCTCCATTCTTATCCTGCTCTAACATTTCTCTTTGAAACGGCAGAGTCTCCGCCTGACATTCACCCAAACTGACTAAGAAATCCTGGACAAAATGAACGCCTGTCATGGAAGCAGCTTAAGAAAAGGATTGCACAGCAAGGCCATATCATACCCCCAAAACACCAAGATGAAACAGCGCTGAAGGAGACAGCTGCAAAGATAGAGGCTCAACTGGAGCCAAAAATATTCGGTAGCTCATTAAAAGAAAGTAGACCACAAATCGGGTTTTGCTTTTTTTACAGTCTCTAGTAGCAGAATTACAAGACAGAAATGATTTCAGATAAGCACATCTTGGCTAACTCCAGCATATCTTCCAAATATCAGGTGATCCTGAGTAGAAATGCACTCCTTCCAGACTTCTTGGATAATATCTGTTCCTCCACTGCCAGTTGTTGAAGGCTCAAGGGAGAGGGCTGGAGAGCTGAGGCCTGCCCATTGGGGAAAATTCCAGATTTTCATTAATTCCTAGA
>NW_017731713.1:1491721-1529890 GCF_001890085.2 Hipposideros armiger
CAGGAAGCTTCTTTTTTAACATTCACTATATGTGGCTTTTCAAATGTACAACATGTTCTAACAATTATGGCACTTCTCTAATAATATCCCCACTGTTTGAGAAGACCAGATGACAAATTCTTTGATTTACAAGTGTGGTTCCAAGTTATCTCTTTAGAAGCATTACTTTTTTTTTTTTATTAAACAGTCACCCAGAAAGAATCATGAGCACTCTTAAGACTGGTACTCACCTCCAAAGAGCTCAAAGTATTAATATTAGTTGCCAGATTGGGAGTGAGAAGAAGCAGAAAATACAAAAAATATAAACTTTAACTGATATAATAACGAGGAAGAATTTTCTAGGCATAGACAAAAAATAAGATGCTATAAATAAATGGAAACACATATAATAGATTAAAATGTGTTTTCAAATAATTAAGCCAAGAATAATAGAAACAGTTAACAGTCTTCGTTCATAAAGAGCTTAAAATCAATGAGAAAATATTGATGGGCCATTATAATTTGGCAAAAGGACTTGAACAGGCATTTTCTCAAAGGAAAAACAGACCAAAAACATGTGAATCAATATTCAACATTATTAATTGTCAGACATCCATACCAGAAACCATTTTCATCTATCAATGGGCACAGATTTAATGTGCGTACATCACTTATTAAGCACTATTCTAAACTTTACATCTGCCAGTCATTTAATACTTGCAACAATTCAATGTTAGCAGGTATTATTATTATCCCCCCATTTTGCAAATGAAGAAACAGAAATGTAAGTGATTTAACCAAAGTCATCTGACCAGTAATTTGCCGAGCTTTCTAAACCCAGTACTACCTGGTTCCCTGCCCATGCTCTGAACCATTAAGTGGTACTACTTTTCTGAGTACTTGCGATAGATTGAATGTTTGTGTCCCCCCAAATTTATATGTTGAAATCCTAACCCCCAATATAATGGTATTAGGAGATGGGGCCTTTGGGGGGTAATTAGGTCATGAGGGTGGCGCCCTCACAAATGAGATTAGTGTTCTTATAAATGGGACCCCAGAGAGCGCTCTCACCGTTTTGAAGTGTAAAGAACAAGAGGCAGTCGGCAATCCAGAAGAGGGTCCTCATCAGAACCTGACTGTGCTGGCGCCCTGGTTTCCAGCCCCCTCAGAACTGTGAGAAATAGATTTCTGTTGTTTGTAAGCCACCTAGCCTACGGTGTTCTGTTATAGCAGCCCGAACTTAGTGGTGGGTGCAATGAAATTCCCTCTCACATATTGCTGGCAGGCAAGAAAATAGGTATAATTGTTATAATAGGTACAACTGGCAAATGCAACAGTGGCTTTGGGTGAAAGTTCTGAAATATTTTTGTATGGAATAAGATTTTTTTTTTAAAGGGAGGCGAAGGCCTTACTGACAACGAATAGCATTACTGTGGAATGGACCCCACTGGCAACAATGGCACCAGGAGTGAACACAGAGACAGGTCTAGGGGCTGGCAAAGGTGGCACTGCAGGAGCACAAAAGAGAGAAGGATTGAATGTGTGTAACCAAAGGAGTCATGGCCTCACCCCTCAGTGACTTTGGATACAAAGTTGCTGGCAGAAAGACCAGTTTTGGGAAGGGTGGGAACAGAGAATGTCTGGTACAATCACCACATGGATCATGGTGGGGAAAGAGAGATGAATCTAAAATTTTCTGAGATGTAGGAAGATGGACTTGACGCCAGGCAATGGGAATTTTCAATGGGCTGGGGCTTGGTGGTGAGTTATGTCAGCCTCTATGTCCCTCTGGAAGTGAGATTGAAAACAAGGGCTCAAGGTTTAGAGCTGATGGGAAGTCAAGGGATAAAGGAAAAAAAGACAGAATTACTGAGAAAGTCGGCATCACGCTGAACCATTACAACATGATCCGGGGTAAATGTCAGCAAACGGTACCCAGGAAGACCTTACACAGACCCCGAGGTTTCACATTTGTGAACCGTTTCAGTGGGAATTCTACATGCACCTCACTGAAAATGTCAGGGAACAAATCAATATTCCTACAGAAAGCCAAGCACTTAGGAGAAGAAAACGGAAGAAAATGTCTTAGTGTCTTATTGCCTCTATCAGAATCTGGGAAACGGGCTTCCACCCACTTGATGGAGAAAGAGCATTGCCTGCTTCCTCCAATGCTAATTGCAGATTTGGTCACCAACAGAAAGAAGTTCTAGAATATTTCCATTACCCTAAACGGTGTCCTCATGCCCTTCTGTAGGCAGTTTTATGTTTCCTTCCTCGGGCCTGATCTGCTTTCCACTATTAAAGATTAAGTGTGCCTGTTCTAGAAATTCATATAAATGAATTGTATAGTAAGTACTTTCTTAACATGGCTTCTCTCACTCAGCATAATGTTTTAAAAATTCATCCATGTTGGTGTATCAATAGTTCATTCCTTTTTGCTGCCAAAAAGTGTTCCATTTTATGAATACCACAATTTGTTGAATCGTTTACTCATTGATGGATACCTGGGCCTTTTCCAGTTTGGGATTATTAATTAAGCTGTTGTGAACCTTTGTATACAAATCATGTTTTCATTTCTCTTGGGTAAATGTGTAGCAGTGGAACTGTTGGGTCTTTTGTAACGAGTGTGTTTAACTTTATAGGAAAATGACAAATTGTTTTCCAAAGTGGTTGTACCATACCATTTTTAAAGAAACTTTTTTCTTTAGTTTTAATTGTGATAAAATACATATACAATTTACCATGTAAATCATTTAAGTGTACAGTTCAATAGTGTTAAGTACATTCACATTGTCATGCAACTGATCTCCAGAGCTCTTTTCACTTTGCAAAACTGAAATTCTGTATCCATTAAAGCTCCCCTCTCCTCCAGCCCCTGGCAACCACCATTTTACTTTCTGTCTCTGAATTTGACAACTCCAGGTATCTCATATAAGTAGAATCATATACTATTTTTCATTTTGTGATTGCTTTATTTCACTTAACATATAAAGTTCTCAAGTTCCATTCATGTTATCTTCCTCTTTAAGACTGAATAATATTCCATTGTATATATATATACCACATTTATTTATCTATTCATCCATTGATGGACACTTGGGTTGCTTCTACTTTTTGGCTATTGTAAATAATGCTGCTAAGAACATGAGTGTACAAATATTTCTTTAAAATCCTGATTTCAATTCTTTTGGCTATATGTCCAGAAGCGAAATTGCTAGATCATAAAGCTATTTTTAATTTTTAAAGTAACCGCCATACTGTTTTCCATATTGGCTGTATCATTTTGCATTCCTATTGACAGTGCACAAGAATTTCAATTTCTTCACATCCTTGTCAGCACTTGTTATTTTATGTTTGTTTGTTTTTATAGTAGCCATTCTAATGAGTGTGAGATGATATTCAGTAATGATTAGTGATGTCGAGCATCTTTTAATGTACTTGTTGGGCATTTGTGTATCTTTTTTGAAGAAATGTCTATTCAAGTCGTTTGCCCATTTTTTAATTGACTCAAAGATGGCAGATTGTAAATTTCAGCCAGTGCTGGGATTTCATTAGTTAAGTATGTAAGAAAAAAGCAAAAGCAAAGGAGTTGAGGACACTGCAAGGATTTCCCATATCGTCGTTTAAGAGATCAGGAGGGGAGTAAATACAGAAAGGGGCTGGAAGACAAGGGAGAAAGTTGTTGTCAGTGAAATGGAGAACTTAATGAGATTGAGTATGCTGGAATTTACTAGAACAAGTGAGCTTGAAATATAGGTAGGGGTGGTGTGAGAGTGAAGGGCTTGAAATAGAGATTTTGGAAGTGGTAATTTGTGTTGACAAGGTTAAGTATGACCATGACATAGAGTGGTTCAAGTGAAGCAGCCCAAGGACTGAGGGGCCATGGTGTTGGCTGGAATACTTACAAAGATACCATTTGTTTTATTATGAAAGCCTTTGAGCATATACAAAGCAGAGTGAACGGTATAATAAACCTCCGTGTATACATCACCCATCTTCAACAATTTTCAACTCATGGCTAATCTTCTAGTATCAGTGGAAGCAAATCCAGACACCGTATCGTTACATCTGTACATACATCAGAATGCATCTGTAAAAAATAAGGACTCTGTTAAAAAACATACCCATGTTACATCATTACATTTCAAACAAATAACAATAACTACATAATATCATTAAATATCCAAGCAGTCACACGGATGGTTGAAGTTGCCGTTCATTATGATAACAGGAGTTGATATGGAGATAAAGGTTGACAGGCAGGAGTTGATTTCCAAGACATGAGGACAAGCAACAGAGATGACAGCAATAAAGAGGGGGGAGAATATCAAGTCAGGTAGACTAAGCCTCAAGGGTACAGGTGAATCCTACTCCCCCACCCTCCACCCCTCCAACGCCCCCCACCCCACCTTCAGGAAAGGTGGAGAAAGGGTTTGGGAATGGCAGTGAGAAGCAAAGAGGAGACCTTTGAGTCTCATATTCTTTTCCTGAGATACAAAGAGTATAAGAACAAAAAATAATCTCCACCTGAGAGATTTGAAGGGATAAGAGCATTCACAGGGAGAGCCAGATTTCAGGTGAATTCAGGAAGTGAAAGAAACATTTATCAAAGAGACTGAATGTATGAGAATTTGCTGATTGCAGACCTGGAGGGCACAGTATAAAACTATGGCTGTAGGTGAGGATGAGGGACGTACAGGGCCAAGTTAGATTTATGGGGCAGTGTGGGTCATGATTAGAGTGACAGTACATCCCCAGTTTTCCCAAGACTGTCCCAGGTATATCTGTCACCCTGGCATGCAATTTAGTATTAAGTCCAGTCTCAGACAACAGATTATGTGATATCTCATAGGTTGACTGAAAAAGTCTGTTCTCCTGGCAGTGAGTAAGTGAGAAAGGATCTGTGTCATGGTAGGCTTAGTTCTGAGAGCCAACCTTTTCTAGCTCCGTGTAATCTTGGGGTGACTACCCCTGCAGTGCCCTGACTTGATGGTCTTTTCTCCATCAGTGAGTGCATTGGAGGTGAAGAATGTGAAACTTTTGACCCAGAAATCCTGCAGCTGAAAAATCTCTTCTAAGGAGATAACCAATACTGCAGACAAAGATTATTGACCCAAAATTCTTTATGTAGTATTATTTATAACAAGGTGGACTCCCCAGGATAAATCAGAGCATAATTAACCATCTTAACATTTATGTATATAGCTTTAAGTGAAATAGCTCTATTTCTTTCCTGGGGAACAAACCACACATAATTGTCCATGCATGGAATGTGTGAGTCTCAAATATCTACCTGCAACTCTCAGCATCTTTGGGACCTTTGATTTAAGACTCATATTTGACACCATTTAAATACTTATCAGGGGAGGCTTTGATGACATCAGTGAATCTAAAATGCTTATCAGTTTTTTGAGTTTTTCTGCTTTTCTTAAGCTCATTTTCATGCATATTTATTGGATAATTACAAATGTTGCACAACTTTTCAAATTTATTGGTATAAAATTGCTCAAAATACTTATTCATGATTTCTGAATTCCTTACATTTTTATTCTCTCTCTTTTATTTGATCCAGCTCTAGTTTTTTTACTTTCTCTGTTCTTTCTTGTTTTACATCTCATTTGCTTCTATTTCTGCCTTTATTTCTGTCCTTATACTTCCCTTATTTACCTCGCTCTTGAGACAACTTTTTTTTTTTTTTAAGATTTTTATTGGGGAATTGGGGGGATGGGAACAGTGCTGGGGAATTGGGGGAAGGGGAATAGACAAGTCGCTGTCGTCTTGTTCTTCAGTCTAGTTGTGGAGGATGTTGTTTCACTGGCTCAAATTGGCACCATCATTGTGCTCTTCCCGGGCGAGGCAGATCAGTCGCAGGCTTCTGGACGGCTGCTCACTGCGGCTGCCAGCCACTCACACTGGCTGCTGGCTACATACGGTAGCCCATGGCAATCCACTGCCACAGGGGCTGCAACCCACACCATCGCCGGTGACCCACAGCAGCCCAGCTCCAGGTCGAGCCGCCGTTCAGCATCTTAGCTGTGGAGGGCAGTGTCACTGGCCCTCATATGTGGGATCCGAACCGGGGGCCTCTGGCGTCCCAAGCCAGTTCTTAACCATCGCGTCACTCGGCTGGCCCGAGACAACTTCTTAATTCATTTCTTTTCAGTTACTCTTGTTTATTTTAAACAAACATAATTAAGGTTTATTTTGTAAATCTTCTGATCCTTACTATTTTTTGCTCTAATTTATTGGACTCTGATAGAAATATATTAAAATCTACCACTATATTTGTGGTTTTGTCCGTGTCTCCTGATAATTCTATCAAACTTTCCTTCATGCATTTCTGGGGTTTGTTCCAGGTATAGTCAAGCCCATACGTATTATATTTTCTCAGGGGATTGTTCCTTCAGTTATTAAGAATTGATTCTTTTTATCCCTGGTATTGTTTTTGTCTTATATTTGATTTTGTATGGTATTAATATTGCTACACTCCTTTTTTTAGGTTGATATTTAAATGGTATATCTTTTATCCCTTATTTTACATAAATTTTTACTTTGAAATAATTACATAGTCACAGAAACTTGCAACAACACACAAAAAAATGTCCAAGGAGGCCCTGCACACCCCTCATTCAGCCATGCTCAGTGTTCACATGTTATATAACTACACATCCCTTTATTTTAAATTTATTAACTATGCTTCTTATTAGCAAAATACAGCTAGATTTTGTTTCTTTATCCAATCCAATCACTTCAGTAATTTTAAAAGGTGAGTTTAATCTGTTTACCTTTAGAGTGGTTATTTATATGGCTACAATTGTTTGTACTTTCTTATTGTCTTTCTTTGCTTTAGTGTTTCTGATCACCACACTTTGTATTTGCTTCCTATTTCTTCTTTCCTGTTCTTTCATTTTCTTGTTACCTACAGGTATAATTTTATTTTTAAAGTCAGTATTACTCTCACAAAAATATTGTGTTTCCGTATTTAACAGTTGTTTCTTGTGTCCCAGTGCCTTTTCTCTGGATTCAATTTTCTTCCCACTGAAGTACATCCTTTAATACTTTTTCTTTTTAATTAGGAAGGTGTGTGTGGTAAATTCTTAGTCTTTGTATATCCCTCATTTTCTGAATGTAGAATTCTAGTCTGATAATTATTTGCCTTTAAGACATGTAAGATACTATCCCACTGTCTTTCAGCAGCTTTCTTTGTTGATAATAACTCTTAGGTCTCTCTCTGGTAACTGTTAAGTTTTCTTAGAGAGTTATAATATATTTTGATTTGGTTTATTTTTATTCCTCTTTCTTGTACTTGAACTACCCTTTTAATTTAAAAACTTATGTTTGAATTCAATTCTAGGAAAACCTTAGCTAATCTCTCTTTAAATATAATTTCTCCACCATTCACTCATTTTCTTTCTCTATACATTCTAACAGGGATATGGGGAAGCCTTTCAATCTAATCACTATTTCTGGGTATTTCCATTAACCATTTTTTCTTCTATTATATCCAATGGTTTATCCCATGTGTTAAGGTATGTTTATGACTACATTTTTCATTTCTAACATTTCTAATTAGTTATAGTTCATACCCCTCCATTCATGGTTCATTTATGCCTATTTTGTTTCAGATGCTACCCTTACATTTTTTCATTAAATACCTTTAAATATTTATTTTAAAGCCTTCTTTTCAAATAACCCTATTATTTTTAATTTATCTGGACCACATTTACTCCACGATGATTTTGTCAGTTGTTTTTCTTGGCATTGTACTTCTTCATGCCGGCTGAATATTTGGTTGGCAGGCTCTTTGGAGGTTGTTTTTGTTTTTTCTTTTCACGCTCTCGTGCGCACCCCACAGGGTCCCGTGGTTTGGCCACTGCTTCCACCCACAGGGCCCGAATGAAGAACCATTCATTGCACGGAGGTGTCACTGCACGCGGTGCAGTTCAGTCGCTGGCCACTAGGTGGCTTGTTTCATTCAGCTCCCACTCGTGAGTCTGTGTCCTCACAGAAACCCTAGGTGTCAAGCAGTGGTCCGCAGCAGAAATTCTGAATTATATTTCAGAGGCAGAGGATCCACACCAGCCTTTGTTTTAACAGTGATCTAACATGGGCCTCTGTCTTTTGTAGAGCGGTTTTACCCAAACAAAGCCAAACTCCCCACTCTCTCTGCCGGTTCCAGAGCCACAGTCCTGGGTCTCCTGCTCACACACTTCTGCTAGTGCCTACTTTACATCCATCTTGGTTTTGTTTTTGAGCATAACTCTGTCTTTTTACGTTTCTGCTTCATACCCAAGCTACCACTGCTGTGTGTTTGGAACAGAAAGAATGTCCAAAAGAGTGAAGTTAGCACACACATAGAAAATAGAAATTCTGTATTTTTTTCAGAATCAGAGGACTTAACAGGGAAAATATGGTTTTAATGGTTGAAATATTTCATTGTTGTTTTTCAAAAGTGTTGAAAGGCATAGTAACTATGTTCTCTGATAAATAAGGGTTTTTAACAACATGGTGTCCAGTAGCTAATAGCTGGTGTTTTAAAAGATTCTGTGTAAGAACAGCCCACTAAACATTTTATTGTGTGTTTTTTTATGTTTTTCTTTGTGAAAACTGGGCTTATATCCAGACTCATAGTCTTTTCACTTTCTCAAGAATGCCAACAACCAATGAGGAAAATTAAAACGTCAAAGGGTAAATATTTTGTCAAACCAGCAACAGGTACAGAAAGCAGCAACAACAAAAAGAAAAAAGAAAAAAGAATATCAGAAGACGGATCGATGATCCTATTCCTTGGTGATTTCCAGGAGAATGGCACCCTATTTTCTTATAGCAATTGGTTATGGGGAGAAAGAAAAACCCATGCCACAGGGAATTATTTTTTTCTAAAAACATATTTTTAGCTTTAGCTTCATGCTGTTTTTAAAACTCTCTGGATACGATGCTCCTGACAGTTTCTTCAACAAAATTCACGCCAAGGTGGAAGCTTTCTTTGAAGTATGCACCTCTTACATTGAATTTTATGAAATGTTAAGATTCTAAATTTTAAAACATTGGTACAATTGAAATGTCTATAACTCTATTAATACAATTGAAATATGTATAACTCAAAGCCTTATGTTTGAGAAATTTTCAGAGTTCATCATGCTGATTTCCAGCTTATTAGCATATCAGCGCTGGTGATGGTGTGTGAGTTTAGTCTAAATGTACTAAAAGCTACGTTCAAATAACAGGAGACATGGAATGTGAATAAAATCACTGCATGGCTATTGGTCCCAATTATAAAAAGATTGGCATTATGTTAAACTCTTCCATTTTCGTGTCGTGCGTTTAAGAGTTATTTCTTTTATAAGCAATAAGCTATATGTTTCTGTATGTTGTCGACTAAAAGAACTTTGGTGCTTTTTTTCAAAGGGAGTTTTGTGGATGTTGTGGATACATATATTGGCTGAGAGAGCTCTGTAAAAAATGAACATCCTAAGCCCCATTCTCTTAGGAGACCCTTTATAGATTTTTTTGTTTTATCATCCCTGTCTTGAGCTATAGAATTGCTAATTGTGCAAAGGATGTTATAAAGTTGCTTGCTTCGCATAAAGAGGAACAGTGAAACCCATAAGCCTCTCATACTGAAAGCCAAAATACGGCAGCACTTTGGGGAGGACGTAAATTATGAGGAAGAAAGCACCCACTTTGGAGCCAGGTAGCTGTAAACGGGATCCTGTCCCTGCCACTGATCCATGGTGTAAACCCAGGGACTGTGTGAACTTCCTTTCATGCGTTTCCTTACATGTAAAGTAAAGATGACCTCCGGCCTGAACACGTGCGTGATGTCAACACTCTTTGACAAATAGCACATCCAGAAACGAGGACAGTGACACCACACCATTAGAATAAGAAACTATGCGGATGTATGAATTTGAAAATAATGTTTGAAAGCAAGTGACCTGCAGTGTAAACTGGATATCTGAAGAAGTGTGGCCTGTCTGAAAAAAGCAGTCTTATCTGATGTAATTTCGCTGTAGCTGGTAGGTATTAGTCAAGAAATTTTGTTTCCTGAACTATTCCACTGTTTCCCACGTCTCAAGGACCCCTGGATGTAACCTAGTAAAACTCTTACAGATCATTAGTTCTCTATTTAACTGCTCTCGGACTTGGCATCAAGAAAAGACACTTATCCCAATGTTCATTAGACAGAAGATTAGGTAACATAACATGTCAACACATTTTACAGTGGAAGAGCCCTTTAATAATTACAACAAGGCATTTTTTTGAAGAGCTTTAAAAATGAACTTCAAATTTAAAGTCACATCTGGAGAGCAACTCCTAATGCAGTCATTGAAAAACTTGGCATTAAAAATCCCTGACAATGATAAAAACGCACAGTACACTGAAAACCAAGACTGACATACAACCAGTCGCCTGAATATCAAAGATATACCACAGTCTGTAACAAAGATGAAGGTGAAGTAGGAAAATTAATCAGTGGTCCACCCTCTGCCCTAGCCCAGGGGACACTTGTGGTACCTTCCAGAACAACCTCCCCAACTATCTTGCTCTCAACCCTTAACCAGTATCCCAGGACACAGAACAGGGGTACAAACCCAGTTCCCCAAGAGTAAAGTTCTGTCCCCAGTCATGAAACTTGTTTTTGTCCATCACATGTATGGCCAACCTGTTCCCCACTCAGACAGACTAACAGTTAAAATGATGATGATAATCATCACAACAGCCCATGAATCAGGCACTGATGTCATGGATTTTAGAGGTGAAGAAACTCAGTCTGCATCCAAATTTGATATGAGAATAAAATGAGCTGTCTGTCGCGTTCAGGCTCCTTTTAAGTGGGGCGCTCCTGTTCCTAGAAGCCCAAACTAGAAGATAGAGCAATATAATACCTCATCTTTTCTAAAGCTGATTTATGTGGTCCGTATTTCTCTTATCCTTCTTTCAAAACTACTTTATTGGGGAAAAACAAAAAGTTCAGCTTTTGTTAACCTAAGCAGTTTTTGCAAGTCTCCAGTCATGCTGAACTTTCACTTTATAAATGCTATTTCCAGAGATAACCTTTCTGTCTTTTCCCTACGTCCTAGCTTTGGTGTCCCTCGCACACCTGATCTTTTTGAAAGCTCTAAACTTATTTATATCCTGCCCCATTTGGAAATGGATGAGAGGTGACTGCTTAGAGATCTTAGACAATTTCATACTCAAGGAACCCAAAATATGCCTGGCTTGCGTCTTGGCCAGGCGTCATCTGAGCCATCCCAAATAATGGTTGTTAGTTACTCTAGCGCTTTAAAAAAACAGGCCCTGTCAACCTACTTAGTCATGAAGTCATCTTCTCAAGCCATATAGTTAATTTTTAAAAAACCAAACTATATTTTTATAACAGTTTTGGATTTACAGAAAAATTGCAAAACAAGTGTAGAGAATTCAGAGACCTACATGCCTTACACTCAGTTTGCCCTTGTTAACATCTTCCATTAATTAGTATAGCAATTGTCACAACTGTTGAACCAGTAGTGATACCATATTATTAACTGAAGTCCAGTTTTTCATTTCTTTCATTCAAATGGCTTCATTCATTTCCCCTATTGATCTCTTATTTTCAATTTCAATGACTTCTGTTCTAAATTTTAATTCCTGCTTAATTTAGCCTTAAATGCTCTCCTTTCTCCAGTTTCTTAAGGTGTGAGCTTAGATTATTTTTAGATATAATTATCTTCTAATATGTGCATTTAATATTATAAATTTTCCTCTATGAACTGCTTTCACTGCATCACGAGAATTTTAATAAATTCTCTGTTTTCATTTTCATTGAGTTCAAAATATTTTGAGTATCTCTTGAGACTTCATTATTGACCCGTGACTTATTTAGGAATACGTTGCTCAATTTCCAAACATTTGAGGATTTTCCAGCTATCTTTTTATTGTTATTTCTTGTTTAATTCCATTGTGATCTGAGAACATACTTTGTTCTCATTTCTTATTGTTCTCATTTCTTTCATGATTTCTTATTTTTTTTCTTTAATTGGTTACATGTGTTCCATGGTCTATCCTGGTATATGATCCACGTAAGCTTGAGAAGAATGTGTATTCTGCTGTTTTGGTGAAGAATTCTGTAATTATCAATTAGACCCACTTGATTGATGGAGCTATTCAGATCAACTACCTTCTGATTTTCTGCCTGCTTGAACTATCTTTTTGAACTATCAAAAAGAGGAGTGTTGACGGGCCGGCTGAGTGGCTCAGTTGGTTAAGAGCTCACTCAAGAGTTTGAGCTCTGAGCAACAGCAGTTCGAGTTCAGCCCGAGCTGAGCAGCCGCTGAGCTGCCAACAGGTAGCAGGATGGCTCAGCAAAAAAAAAAAAAAAGAGGAGTGTTGACGTCTCAAACTACAATAGTGGATTTGTCTACTTCTCCTTGAAGTTCTATTAGTTTTTGCCACATGTATTTTGACACTCTGTTGCTAGGTATATAAACATTAAAGATTATTTTGTCTCCCTGGAAAATTAAACTTTTTGTCTTTAAATAATGGCCCTCTTTATCTCTGATAATTCCCCTTACTCTAAAATTTGTTTTGTCTGAAATTAATATAACTATTCCATCTTTTTAAAAAAATTGTTAGCATGCTATATCTTTATCCACCCCACACACTTTAAACCTGAGTCTCTATATTTAAAGTGGGTTTCTTGTAGACAACATAATTGAGTCTTATTTTTAAATCTACTTTGACAATATTTGTCTTTTAATTTATGTATTTAAATAGACCATTCTCATTTAAAGTGACTATTGATATACTTGGATTTAAATCTACCATGTTTGTAACTTTTCTATTAATTGCTTTTGGTCTATTTTTCCCCCTCTTTTTCTGCCTCCTTTGGTTTTAACTGGGTATTTTATACAATTCCATTTTACCTCCCTTCTTAGCATATCAATTATACTTCTAATTCTTCAATTGGTTGCTCTAGAGTTTTAAATACACATTTTTAACTAAGTTGAACTTCAGATAACATGATACTGCTTCACACATGGAAATATTTTACGAGAGAGTATTTCCAATTCTTCACTCTTTTCCCTTAAGACATTTTTGTCATTCATTTCACTTATCCATATTATTCCCCAAAACATTGTTAGCATAATTACTAAAAACAAATTTTAGCTCAATTAAGAATAAGCAAAATAGGCCGGCCGAGTGGCTCAGTTGGTTAAGAGCGTGAGCTCTGAAGAACAGGGTCGCCGGTTTGATTCCCACGTGGGCCAGTGACCTGCGCCCGAACTGAGCTGCCGCTGAGCTGCCAACAGGTGGCAGGACGGCTCAGCTGGTGAGAGCATGTGCTCCTAACAACAAGGTTTCCAGTTCAACTCCTGCATGGGATGGTGGGTTACGCCCACCCGCAACTAAGATTGAACACGGATCCTTGAGCTGAGCCGCCGTGAGCAGCCAACGGGCGCTGGATAGCGATTGGACTTGAGCTGAGCTAGCTGCACCCTCCACAACTAAGACTGAAGGATAACAACTTATCTGTTCCCCTTACCCAATTCCCCAATAAAATCTTTAAAAACAAAAAAGAATAAGCAAAATAAAAGACTTTATTTTACTTCATTTATCCCTTCTCCAATACCCTTCCTTCTTTATGTAGATCTGAGTTTCTGACCTACATCATTTTTTTCTCCTGGAAGACTTTCTTTAAACATTTCCCGTAATGCATGTCTGCTGGCATTGAGTCACCTCAGTTTTTGTTTGTCTGAAATAGTCTTTATTTCTCCTTAAATTTTTACGGGTTATTTTGTGGGGTGTAGAATTCTAGGTTGGTAAGAGGTTTTCTCTCAATACTTCAAATATTTCGCTGCACTTGCTTCTTATTTATGTGTTTTCTGATGAGAGGTAATAGTACTGGAATTCTTGTCCTTGTTCCTCTATAGGTTGGGATGTGTGTGTGTGTGTGTGTGTGTGTGTGTGTGTGTGTGTGTGTGATCATGTTTCTTTTAAGATTTTTTCCTTGTCTTGATTTCCTGTAGTTTAAATATAATATGCCTGTGTGCATATTTTTGTATTTATCTAGTTCATATTCTCTAAGCTTCCTAGATCTGTGGTTTCATGTCTGTCATTAGTTTTGGGAAATTGTCAGTTATAATTACTTCAGATACTTCTGCTTTATTCTCTTTTTTCTCCTTTTTGTATTCTAGTTGCATGTATGGTATTCCTTTTGAAATTGTTCCATAGTTGTTGGATGTCCTGTTCCATTTAATTCATCCTTTTTTTCTCTTTGTTTTTCAGTTTGGGAAGTTTCTCTTGACAAATCTTCAAGCTCGCTGATTTTTTCCTCTGCCATGTCTAGTCTGTTGATCAGCCCAGCAAAGGCATTCTGCATTCCTGTTATAGTGTTTTTGATCTCTAGCATTTTCCTTCAATTCTTTCTTACAGTTTCCATCATGCTTCTTACACTCATTTCCCATCTGTTATTGCATGCTGTCTACTTTTTCTATTAGAGTCCTTGACATATTAATCAGAGTTATTTTAAATTCCCCATCTGTTCATTCCAAAGCTTTTCTTCCTTTCTCCCTCCCTCCCTTCCTTCCTTCTTTCTTTTTACCTTTCAGCATATCTGGAAATTTTTGTTGTTGTTGAAAGCCAGACATGATGTATCAGGTAATAGGAGCTGAGGCTACAGGGCTTTACAGTGAGTTTTTTTGTGAATCTGATTAGAAATCGGGCTAAATTGGATTACAGTAACTGTAGGTGCCAGAGGGTACAAATTTCTCTAGTGTCCTTGTTTTGGTCTCTTCTGGTGATTCTGGACTTCCTTAAAAAAAAAATCCTCAGATAGAGTCTGAAGCTTGCAGCTCTTTATCTCCTAAGAAGGTAGCAAAAGAAAACGCTAGGAATCAAAAACATTATAACAGCAATCCACTGTTATTATATTGGTGCACTACTGGTGCAGCGGCCAGGTGTAGGGGAAGAGAAGCATTCTATAATCTTATGATGAAATCCTCGTATTTCAGTGGGCTTGTGTCCCTGGGCTGTGACCTTCACAAAGTTTTTTATCTTGCCCTCCTTCATAAGTGAGAAGGCTAGAGGAAGCTGGAGTGGGAGAAATGCCCTTCTCTGGGTGAGATAAGGCCTGGTTAAGCCTTTTCTACTCAAGAGTTCTCCTTTGTTAGAATGCTCTGGGCATGTTTCATAATGGTTACTCTTTCTTTCTCTCTCTCTCTCTCTCTCTCTCTCTCTCTCTCTCTCTCTCCCAGAGCCAGGAGGATCTCTTTCTTGGCTCTTCATCATAAGAACCTGATGGGATTCATGGAGGTAAAACCTATGACACAGTGGGGGTCCCCATAAGACTGGGCCCCAAAAGTTTTTAACTCTCCAGCTAGTCCACAGCAGCCTTTGGCAGTTAAAATGACCAGTTCAGTGTTTTACTACTGGGTTGTCGGAAAAGTCATGACGTATTTTTTCTATGTTTTTCGTCACAAAAATGTGTCATGACTTTTCCGACAGCTCAGTAGTTTATAGCTCCACCATCTTCTGTTGAAGTTGAGCAGATACTGGCTATGACTCTGAATTCACTTGTCTCTTCAGATTTTGCGTGGCCATGGCCATTCACCCTGTAACTACAGCTCTCTGGTGGGTGAAGGAAAAGGAATAGATTTTCAGTTTGTTCAGCTTTTTCTTTTTTTCTTTTTTCTTTTTTTAAAGAGTTTTATTGGGGAATTGGGGGAGGGAACAGGGTTGGGGAATCTGAGAAGAGGAACAGACGAGTTGCTGTCCTTTTGTTCTTCAGTCTAGTTGGGGAAGACGTCACTTCACTGGCCCATGTTGGTATTGTGATCATTGTGCTCTTCCCAGCTGAGGCAGACTGGTTGCCGGCCATTGGATGGCTGCTCACGGCAGCTCACGGCAGGTCACAAAAGCTGATGCCCACTGCCAGCCAGCCCCACTGCAGCCTACACCATCGCTGGCGACTCACGGCAGCCCAGCTCCAAGTCGAGCTGTTGTTCACCATCTTAGCTGTAGAGGGCGCAGTGTCACTGGCCCATGTGGGATCCGAACTGGCAGCCCTGCTGCTCAGAGCTCACGCTCCCAAGCCAACTCTTAACCAAAGAGCCACTCAGCTGGCTCCTGTTTAGCTTTTTCTTATTGTGAGGACAGGAGTGACAACTTCCAAGCTCTACATGTCAGAGCTGGAACCAAAAGTTCTTTAGATATTTAATTTTAAATTTTTTATTCTTCTAAACTCAAGAAGAAGCCATGAATGTGACATAATATTCCCACAGTAATGATTTACCTCAAGTGTGGGTTGAAATATTTTCAACTTGCCCTCATACTGTATCTAAAATTAAGCATAAACACATTATATCAGAATGCAGAATTTTAGGCCAAGAATTTCATGCTGCCAGTGATTTGTTGATGTGTTTGTCATACTTAGGCTGTCATCTCCACTCCAAAGGCTGTAGTTTTTCCTTTCCTCTTCTTTCCCCCACACCCAATGCTGAAGATCATTTACTAAGAACACACACACACACACACACACACACACACACACACATGCTGACAGCTCTTAGAGTCATGAAATACTTTTATGTGTTTTGTTAAGCTGTTTCCTACTGTGATTAAAAAAAAACCTTATTTTTACATCTCTTGTTTCATTTGCTGTGAATTTGGAATCTTAAAATTTCTTGTCTCATTGTAAAACAGATCCTGGGATTTCTGAGTTGAAAGAACCAGAACTGATACTATGGCGCAGTTTCCAGAGGCACCAAAACCCCAAGTGATTGAGGTAAATAAGGTTTTAATACAATATTTTTTTAAATGAATGCAAAGACAACGGTGATAAACAAAATGTAAAAGTTTCCAATGGCACCAGAATCAGTATATTATCTTGTCTAAAAGCTGCAGTCTTTCGCACATAGGACAAGCATGGAATCAACTCGAATTGCTCACAGCACAGCTGAGACAGGTTACGGTCTTTGATAGGACTTTACTCGGGGTTCGAGGGTTACAGAAGGTAATTTCAGTGCAATAGGTAGGCAGTTTTACTCTAGCTGTCCATGGATACGCTGCCTTCAGAGCTCTTCAGACAAGAATCATCCTTATCAGGTGGCCTGGCCCAAACTGCCTCAAGATAGACGGTGTCTTACCCTTCACCAAGAGTAACCTTGAGCTTGTCTCCTGATATTAGTGTCCCATCCTACCAGCAGAAGATCTACACAACAGAACCAGGATCCATCCGTTTCCTCCTTAAGTCTTACTCTAGAAGGGCTTAGCTTCCAAGCTAACCAAGGGCTGAATGATCAGTCCTACTTTCCTCCTTTAGAATGCATTCCTTCTTAGGATAACTGATTGATAGTAAGAAGGTCCCCTTTAAAAAAAAAAGAATATCCCCTTTGTTCAATGGAAGTCTTGGTTATAGGGCTTTGAGTTTGTAATAGGGCCTCAGTAAGAAATGACATCAGAACACATTAGTACAACATCAGAATATTATCCCCCAATATGTAAGATTCTGTTTGAATAGCCCCACAAGCAGGACAACAGCACCGGTAGGCTGAATTCCGTCCAGGCAGTGTCGTTCCCTCCTCTTGTGAGATGGAGATTGGGCTTCATGTGGTTCTCTCCAACATCGTCTCAGCTCCTGACCACTGATGAACAATTTCTCAAATAAGAGAAGCAACCAGAACAAGTCTCTCTCTCTCTCTCTCTCTCTCTCTCTCTCTCTCTCTCTCTCTCTCTCTCTCTCTCTCTCATCTCTATTTCTATCTCTTTTTTTCAATATTATTACCCAGACGATTCTACCTCTTGAGGGGCTCCTTTTCCGGTTTAAGATATCTGCTTAACACATGCACAGCTAAATAATCTCTCCTGCTGGCTTCCCTAGTACAGAGGCCTCAGAATACATTCAGGTCTTCACTTCTGGCACGGTTTCCACCAGTGTGATTAAGGTTTTGAAAACATTGGAAACAAATTTTAGTTAGGGCACCAAGTCACCATAACTTTGTCCTCTGTCTTTGGCAGATCAGCACCAGTCACTAATAAAGATTTCAAGATTTCACCGGTCCTAAAACTAAGGACACATCTATGAGATGTTTATAAATGTCAATGCATTTAGTTTAAAGAATGCTCCTTTATTCCTGATTATATCCCGATTACCTCTTTTTTTTTCCCTGTTAATAAATTATGCCTCTTATTAAATTATAAAACATGTTTTCCTTTTAATTCCTGATTTGGCAAAATAAAAGTTTAAAACCTAGTGTCATCCACCTAGAGTTGTTTTGTGGGTTTGTTGTTGTGTGCTATGGGCTGAATTGTGTCCCCCCCAAATTTATAAAAGTCTTAGCCCCCAGTATCTCAGAATGTGGCTGTGTTTGGAGACAGGGTCTTTAAATTGGTAATTAAGTTAAGATGAGGTCATTAAGGTGGACCCTAACCCAATATTACTGGTGTCCTTATAAGAAGAGATTAGGACACAGACACACCCAGAGGAAAGACCATGTGAGGACACAGGGAAGAGATGGCCAAGAAGAGAGAGAGGCCTCGGCAGAAACCAGCCCTGCTGACACCTTGATCTTGGACTCCCAGCTTCCAGAGCTGAGAAAATAAATTTCTGTTGTTTAAGCCATCCAGCCTGTGGTACTTTGTTATGGCGGCCCTAGCAAATGAATATACTGTTTGAATAGTTTTCGTAATTTTTTTTTTCCTTCATGAAATCTCCAAATTTTAAGGATCTCATCTCAATTTATCATGGACCAGTTTTGACTTGCAAATGGCTAAACACTTTTGCCTTGCAAAGGGGTGACACATGCTTCTTTTGTGTCTCCTAGCACTAAGCAGACATGTAGTCAATATTTGCTGAAAATTGGGAGACAGAAAAAAATTCCCAGAAAGATTAAGAAAATACTTCAACACACTCCCAGCAGATAAACTGGCAACTGTCTCAACTGTCAGTACTTAGACCAGATTTGGAAAATAAGATTCATTTTGACAGAATTTGCTTCACAAGGACCATTTTCCTTTGTAGATTTTATTCTGTGAACAGGAATCATCATTTCCTGTCTTTTTTCCTTTCTTCATTTCACAGTCATTCTTACTATCCCAATTCAGGGAATTTTTCTCTGTGCCTTCTTCATGGCATGAAGTTATTTTGCAGACCTTTTCTAGGAACCAACTGTGCCTTCCTGCCACCTAGTCAAGGAATCCCATTTAAGGTCCATTTGTAACCAAGCCCTGGTCAAAGCCATGGACACCCAGGTCCTGTCTGTGCCTTTAAAACCAATTCCATTGTTTCCATGTCTGTTTTGGAAATAACCTGGAGGGCACTGGGAGACTGGTTTCCCCATTTCTCCATCTCAGGCCTGAGTGCCTTCCCTACCTCAGGCCTCTCCATTACCCTCACCAACAAAACACGTCAACATCCAAAGCTGTGGGTGGTGAAGGGCTGCACAATCACGATTTTCTCGAGCAGAATTCCAGATAAATGTTGTCCTCCATGGTCACCATTATTACCAGCTCATAGGTTTAAGACACAAATAATAATTCTTAGTTCACGTGTTTAGCTCTGGTGTTAGTACCAGGGACATTGCACAGTATTGCACTGAATTTCCTTCAACTTTATAAAACCCTTTTCCTCACTGAGGGCACCCACGATCTTGATATGGGAAATAGAATTTTAAACAGGTTAGGTTTCCTAATTTTAGGCACAGCAGCAACAACAAGAAAGAACAGTCATTCTTTAAAGCAAAATAAAATGCAACTTATAATCTTAGTTAGGAAAATTGCTTAGTTAGGACACTTAGTCACATCAAGTGTGACAACAGAAAATAGTCTAAAATGGGACTCTCCTTGAAAATCATGGTCCCGGGGAGGCAGGTTTCATAACAGAAAACATTTGTGTAACCTCAGCTAGAGCACTTTCCACTTGTGAATATCACAATACGCTCTGCGGGGAGTGTTAATGAATACATCTGTTTGCCTCCCTGCACAGCTGAATAATATCTGAAAACAGATCCCTTGTCCCATTTTGGAAAAATACCCAGGAAATGCTTGTTGAACAGTTTTTAAGTTACGTAAGTGCCTTTACCTTGCCACGTACGTGAATATGAAAAGATACAGGAGTCCCTAAACAGCTGCTAAAATGCAAGGACATATTATTTACTTTGGAGCCCTAAAGCGCCCATTTTTATTCCAACTTCTGTTAATTTTCAGACACTGAACCATTACTGCTCCTTTGGACTTCTGTTACCTGTCCTGACTTCCTGCAGGGGGAGAGACAGTACCCCAGCCCCTTGCCAGGAATGCGGCTTGAAGAGGTCCGTTTCCTACTTTGTAAAGAGCAGAGAAGCAAGACTAAAGGCTGTCAGTAAGCTACCTCAAGGCACCATGGCAGTTCAGAACCCGAGGCTTTCCTTGCTGTGTCATTGCAAAGAGCAGCAATATCAGCAGCTTCCAAACTCAGATTTGTTTGCTGACTAATATAAGATCAGGTAAATGCAGTCACTCAGCCACTTTGATTCCAAGAATTGCATTCAGATGTTTTGCCCTGATTCCCACCCCCATTTTAGCAGCATCCTCCAAAATATATGCTTCCTCTCCTTTCAGCCACATTATTAGATTTATATCTTCTTCCTTCTACTGCTTTATGCCAGATATTTAAGATACCTTTGCCATAGTGACATCAACTGGAAAAAGTTGGAACTGGAACCCCTAAGCATCACAGAGACCCCCGAATTCCTATTTTGCTACATTACTTACAAGTACTACTCAAATAATCCTTGTGTAAGTACCACAAAAATAATCCCAGCTGGATTTGAAAAAGGACATTTCAAATTCCAATATAAATAATTACAATAATTGTTTATTGTTATAGAAATAACCATGAAAACTAGCTCGTCCATATTTTTTTACTCATACTTCAGAAAACAGGGTGGCAATAATGATTTGAGTGGTTCCTAGGTTGGCATTCACATTTCCAAATAGATTTATTATAAAAATTAATAGACAATTGATACTAAATACTTTTGGATAAAGTTTATTGGAATAGCCATTCATTTATTAAGCAAATATATATATTTTAAAAATCAGGTATGGAAGGCATCAACAATGCAAGAGAACTACAAATATGTATGAATCTTGCGTGTTCTCTATCTCCTGGGAATTTCTAATGCAACTGGATAAACCTTTCACAATACAATTGAATAAAACCCATAAAACACAGGCTGTGTTAACTATCATAAAAGAATGCTCCAAGAATTTAAAGGAAGAAAATCAGTTAGCATTTTAGCTGGAATTTAAAGAATGAGTAAGATTTTTTTTTTAAATAATGCAAATAAGCAAAGCTTGATTATTTTTTATTCCTATAAGTAATCTTAAGCTTTGTTCCGGAACTGCACTTGCTTTTTCAACATGAGGTGGGACCAAGGCAGCCTTTCGTTGCTAGTTTTCTGAGAAAGGAAGGGGTCCAGTAAGTGCTGGGCCAAGAAAGGCGGGACCACTGAGGTGGGAAGATCAGGCGAGTGTAATTTCAAAGGGCAGTGTGTGCAAGGCGGGGGTGGTCAATTCAGGACAATAATGGATGATAAGATTTTTGCCAGGCAGAGAAATGGGAGGAAACGGAAGGATTTTAAAGAGCAAAAGCTTTTCAATCAGAAGGAAGAGAATGGAGAAATAAGTTCCTATTCATGCTTCACCCCGAAAAGAGACACGATTGTAAATTGATCTTCTAGCTATCAACTTTTGGGGAATAGAAAAACCTACAGAAAGATTTACTTCTGAAGTATTCTGTGTCTGGATTAAAGAGTTTCAAAACACAAAAACCCCTTCATGTTCCCAGGACAGCTACGTGGCAAGCTGAGATAATCACCGATTTTCAGGAGTCTATCCAGCTTCCACAATGTATCTAATTCACTCTCAATAGATCCCGCAGCGTGATACAAGTTCAACTATTTCTCATCTGAGAGAGAACATGGGATCATTTCTGTGTCAACGATATTGCCAATGACTTGAAAACCAAATAGCCACAGGAAATTCTATCTTCATTCAGAAGTGAAAATGCAGAAAATAATCTTAATCTTTGCAAAGATATGTAGTATTATTTATTTCTCAACAGCGATGCAATGAGCTAATTTTTACAGAAGTAAATATGAGGGAGAATGTTTTTTCAGCAACACGGCATCATGAATGTTTTCCAGATATGTTATCATGGACTATTTCAGCCCTAAACCCACCCAGGTGAATGTTTTCTCCTCTGAAAGCTTCCTGACTTGCGCTTGCTAAATTCTTCTGAATCTTACTGCTCTCCAATAGTTCATTGCTTTACTTCCATACTGAGAATTTGACAAGAGTTTGTCATAAGAATTCTGCTTGGCAGCTGCTTTTTTTCAATTGAGGGAACAAGAAAGGTGAGGATGAATTTTTGTGTCCCTGACTAGTATTAGTTGGAGGGTAACCCTGCCATTTCTGGAACTCTGCACCAAAAATCGTGACTTAAACATTAAAAGACCACAGATCATCGGATCCCCTTCACTTTTTCAAACCTAAAACATTGGTATGTTTTCATAATGAGGTTTGGTAATCCATCAATGCAACAACCTAACATTTCTATTTAGAAGAAAATACTTGAATGCCATAGCGTTTCTACAAAGGTATTTCTCAGATTGATTCTAGAAGGCATATGAAAATCAAATATACTCTGGGAAAGGATTAAGCATTGAAGTGGTGAAAGACTTTTCCCTTGTGACCACCCCCCTTACCCAAAATGAGAGTCCCTCCACTGAGCATGTTCTATGGCAACATAGATGTCCAAAGCTGGAGGGAGTTTTTATGTTTATTTGAACTAAACTGGCAACAATTGTGGGGGAACAAAATCTCAACGGATTGAGAAAATGCTCTGGAGAATGGCAGTTTTGCAGCTTTTTAAATATACGTTAGAATCAAAGGCGGATGCATATAGAGGGTCACGTGAAATTCATTGGTGGTCGATTGGGGAGGTGGGAGAAAGCAAAGCGGGGAAATCTCAGGGATTGGATAAAAAGTAAAATGGAGAGACACATGCTTCTTTTACATTGGTGGGTACAGGATAGTTAGCAATTAACATTCATAGCGCAGAGAGATGGTATTCAGGTAACAGGAGAACAATGCGGGGTTCTGTGGTCTCTGCTCTGGTGCGATGGGTGTGCCCTGAGGGGTCTGGAAAAAAGGGATGACTGACATTCCAAAGGTCTGTTATCTTACAGGCAAAAGACAACAGACAGGCTCACTTAAGATTGCCTTCTGTCAAGGAAGCCACCGGCCTACGGCCTAGGATTTGGCCGCCTGCCATGACTCTTTAGTTAGGAATTTTTATGTCCAGACCATCCTATGTGGTTCCTTTTGGTCTAAGTTTGTCAAGCCTGCCATGCAGGCCACCCCTGAGCGTGTCAGGTGTAGAATGTGCCCCTTTTTCGGCCACAATTACCATACATGCTTCTAAAAAAAATCCACACGCATTTGATTATTTTGTGTAAGGAAGATAAAATATATTGTGGACGGAAAAGGGGCCACATGTTAAACCTGACAAGCTCAGGCGCCTGAAAACAACCACAGAGGAAGGCGTGAACATAAAAATTCCTAAGGTGGGCCATGGCGGGAAGTCACATCTTTGGCCTGTAGCTTCCCTGACAAAGGTCAATCTTCACCTTAAGTGAGCCTGTCTATCATCTTTTTGCATCTAAGATAACATACTCTTGCAATATAAGAGTCATCCCTTTTTCTGGACCCCGCCCCCCAGGGGGCACAACCCACCACACCAGGGCAGGAAACTACAAAATCCACATTATTATCCTGCTCCCCAAATACTATCTGTGTGTGCTGTAAAATGCTATTAACTATCCTGTACCCGCCAATGTAAAAAAAGTGTGTCTCTCCATTTTACTTTTCATCCAATCCCAGAGGTTTCCCCGCTTTGCTTTCTCCCAGCCCCTTAATCTACAACCAATGGATTTCATGTAACCTTCCTCCTTTGATTCTAATGTATAAAATAAGTTGCAAAACGGCCATTTTCTGGAGCATTTTCTCAATCTGTTGAGACTTTGCTTCCCGTCAATTGTCGTCAGTTTGGCTCAAACCCTTGTTTTCTCTTAGGCTGGATGTTTTTTGTCGACAATCTTAATAAAAATGTATTTTTAAAATCAACAAATGGACATGATTTCCCTATCAAGTGGATAAACGTGATCAATAAGATTATTTCCGGCATTTTCAATCTATTCTTTTTAAAAAAATCTATTTTCCTATGCTCTATTGATGTTGCCAGTAATGGCAGAATCGTTTCAATGGAATTATATCCTAAATAACCATAGAAAAAAAAAGCAGTTCTCTAGTACAATAGTTTTTCTTTTTAGGTGAAAAAGGATGCAACTCTTGTGTTTTGAAAGCCAGGGCCACAAATAAAGCATTGCTTACACACTGAGGTGTATTTCATACTTGTTCTTCTCTCATTTATGCCTAAGCTATGCCCCAATGTTCCATTCACTGAAAGATGACCCTCCCTTGTATTACTGCCTGACCTAATAATCTTCAATCCCCTTGTGGTCCATCAGCTCCCTCCCTGCTCTCCATCACACAAGCGCTGGAACAACAAAACCCAAAACCTTGATGCTTGTTCATCGCATGGAATTGGTCCAGGATTAGGAGCGAAGAGACAGGGTTCTAGCTCAGCTCCGCCCCTGGCATTGTGTAACCCTCATTAAATCACTTCACCTCACTTGGCATCATTTCTCCATTTTAAAGCAATGGAAATCAAAATAATGAAATATAATTGTGACCTGTCACATTGCAAGGGCTTAAAGAGTTTGATAATATGTAGGGTTGGGGAAAACGTGTAGATTTTCTTTCATCTCTTTAGCAATTTGTGTGGTTTTCCTTGGACGAGTCTTGCACAAATTTTATTATATTTGGCCCTAATTACTTCATGTTTTTAAATACAATTGCAAATGGTAGCGTTTCAATTTCTATTTCCAAATATGTTGCTAGAAATAAAATTGCATTTTATTAACCTTGTACCTTACCTTACTAAGCTCATTAATTCTAGTTTATTCTTTAAGATTTTCAACGATTGATCATGGCTTCTACAGTTTTTTTTTTAAAGATTTTACTGGGGAATTGGGGGAAGGGGAACAGACAAGTTGCTGTTGTTTTGTTCTTCAGTCTAGTTGTGGAGGATGTCGCTACTGGCCCTCATATGTGGGATCCGAACCGGGGCCCTCTGGCGTCCCAAGCCAGCTCTTAACCAACACACAACTTGGCCAGCCCATTTTCTACAGTTTTATCTCTTACAATATTTTTTTTCTTTCTTGCCTTATTTCATAGGTTGGATCTTCAGTAAGTGTTGAATAGAAATGGTGACAGCAGATTTGCCTTTCTCCAAATCTTAGGAGAAAAAACATTTTGTATGATGTTAGATGTAGGTTTTTCATAGCTACTCATTATTAGAGTAAGGAAGCACCTTTCTAATTCTAGTTTGTTCAGTTTTTATCATGAATGGATATTGGATTTCATTGTACACATTTTCTGCATATATTGATATGACCATTCCCCCATCTCCTCCTGCCTTAACTTGGTGAATTATGTGATTTTAAAAGTCTATTAATTCACTTTTTAAAAAATTTTAAATTGTGCTGCAATACCCTTAACATAAAAATTACCATTTTACCATGCTTTAGTGTACAGTTCAGACTCATTAAATATATTCACTGTTGTACAACAAACCTTCACAAAGGTTTGCAAAACTGAAACTCTATACCCATTAAACAACTCTCCATTTCCACCTTCCCCTTTTAATTCATTTTTATTTTATAATTTCAGTCTGTAACTAACTGGAAATAAAAAGTAGTCCTTTCCCTCAGAGAGTTTTAAAAGCAGTGTTCTAAAAAAGTTGGTTTACTAGTAGTAAAAGCATTTTTAACACGTGTTTAGCTCGCAAATTAAGCTTTAGTGTCTTACACACAAAAAATCAATGTCTTCTTTTGTGATAGAAGATAAATATACCTCACTAGTTTCCTAAATGATGCTTTTCATCACTTCAAACTAGGTAAAATTAGGTTGTGTGTTTTTAAAGCAATTTATTTCCCTCAATCCATAATTTTTTACAGTAGGCTGTGGTCTGACCATGGGCTGGACCATAAACAAAAGCACAAGTCCCATTTTCTCCTGTCCCCTCTGACTCCTCTACACTCTGGTCCCGGCTGACGTTTCCTGCTGTTATTCAGCCAACGTGGACAGGTGGTTTTCTTTTTAATTAAAAAATCAAAAACAAAAACGTTTTACTAAGAGTATCTAGCTTAACAATCATCTGCTCGCCTTTTGGCAAGTACCGTGTTTCCCCCAAAATAAAACCTAGCCAGAGAATAAGCCGTAGCATGATTCCTCCAGGATACGGAGGGCACGCACCCCTCACATGAGGGTTTTATGACCTGTTTCAGGGAAAAGGGTGCCTTTTCCACAAACTTTTCAGCTTAAAGTATTCAGTATGCCAAGGTGCCATATTTTGGCACCTAAAATCACGCAACGGCTTATTTTCCAGCTAGGTCTTATTTTTGGGGAAACAGGGTACTCAGTCTTACCATTTCTTGTTAATATTCTAAAACAGGGTTTGTGGCTGGGACTTCATTTATTTTTCTTAAAAAAGACTGAACTCTATCACCTAATTTTAGTTCATGAAATCTGTTCTTCACAAATTGATAGTTTAAAAATACATGGGAATGACATATACATCAGATGTGGGCTGTCATATTTTCACCCAACCAAATATCCATGGAATTTGAGACTATTTGTTTGCAGGAATGAAACTTCTAACAACACAGAAATATACTGTATAATAGTTTTATTTTTCTCCTTTTACTATTTTTACATTTTATGCACAAATATTTTTATCTGAGTAAAAATAGAAAATAACTGTTTTATGTAAAATTACAAAAAAAATAAAAACCACAAAGAAATACATAATTGTTATTATGACAGTATAAGTGTCTGTATTTAAAGAGTAAAAATGTATGCAAAAATCCTCCTCCCTTTTACAAAAGATTGAGAATATTTTTTCTGGTAGCAAGTGAAGTATCACTGAAATATCAATATTTCTACACCCTCTAGATATGAAGACATTAAATTAGTCACAGGTGTTTTGCAATTATGAATTAAAAAACGTATTTGTGCTATTTCAGATATACTAGTTCTTTTTAGAAGGCAGTAGGATAAAATGATGAATGTGGAAAATAGCAGACCTCAGGCCTCACCAAAAATGAAGGTACAACCTTTTAAAGAAATATACTTGAGTTTTATCATTTATCAGGGGAGAAAAACAACAGTTTTTCCTCATTAATTGACATAGATTCAAAAATGAATGTGATGAGTTGATTCATATGAATATCAAACACTCACAGCAATTCTGACTCAATTGTTTGATTTTCTGATGCCAACGCAAATTTCCAAACTTCAGGATAGCAAGATACCTATGAAAGCTGGTTCAATATGAAGAACCTCACGTGGAAAACAAATTTTCAAACTAAAGTGAACATTTCATTATTCTTGTACTTAAAAGGTACAAAATATGACCAATAATTTTATTTCTTCCTTTGAATACACTGTAAATTATCTTATGGAAAATGTAGTCATAAAAACATAGCCAAGAATGAATGGCATGAATATTTTCTTCCCTATCTTTTAATAAAAGAAAAGACTACCTGACTTTCTGGTAACTGTAACTTCAATAAGGACAATGGGAATCGGTTCATGTTTAAGTTGAGACAAAGTAACAGAAGTATCTTAAACCAACGGGTAAACTGGTCTCACTGTTTTATCTATGTTACGGTGCACAAATGACAGAGGTGAAGAAACAATAAAAGCACCTGATAATGTATGAAAACTGTCTCTGTTCAAATTATAATGAGAAATGAAAATTGCCAGAGGAAGAAAATGGATAGAATGTGTTTTGTTTATTTTATTTTTTAAAGCATCTGAGGAATGCTTAAGGAAAAAAGAAATAATAGTCTTAGGGATCTAACATAAATGTGTGTGTTCCTTATCTTAAAAAAATATATACCTATTAATTGAGACATAAAGGAAGTCTGCAATCTAGGCTAAAACTTAAACATAAGCTCCCCCAAAAGCATTTTATATCTAAAAGTCAAGAATTTTAAGCTCTTGATAATATACCAGAATAGTATACTTTATTATTTTTTAAAACTGTAAGTTACTTGTCAACTCCCTAGGCCATAAGCAGATGGTGCAAAATCTTCTTTTCAGTTTTTTTTATCTGAAACTAGAGCTTCTGTTGATTATTTCATATTTCTATTCCACTCATATATTCTTGCAATCACTGTGCCCAAGTTATACTAACAATTTGTCAGTCTATTTTGTATGTGTTTATGAAGAGGTAAAAATGGAAGTTATGAATTTTATTCTTTTTTGATATTTACTGCAGGGTCTTAAAGGCCTTAATACAGTAATATAAATGGGCCAAAACTGCACTTTGTAGTTCTACAACACAGCCCTTAAAATTAAAAATTACTTGAGGTTATCAGAAAAGGAGCTCAGAGACTCCTCCCTGTCCCTAAAAGCCCTGCCTCCTGTGGTTCACGCCAAACCACTCGTCTCGACAGCAACAGCGGCTCACAATGCCACCTTGCCTGTATTACCGTGGCCCTTTCCTCCTAGTGCGTCACAAGCATTAGCTCTTATAAAGCTGCTTAGGGGGATGAATTCAAGAGATGATGAGGGAGAAGGGGCATAAAGTAATATTTGAGAATCAATCTTTTGCTATAAGAGGATTAGAATCTCATATCATGATTTGTACTAATACCTTAAAACAAACAAAACAAACAAAAAAGCAAGGAAAGGAAGTGACAAGTGAGCAAGCAAGCAAAAAAAAAAGACATTTCTAGCCACTTCTGTTTAGTGTCAGCTTGTGGTAAGTAAAAAGTTTCTCATATATAAGGATTATTTTTTAAAGAATTTTAAAAATGAGTTATTACCTTTTGAAATATCTTTCCTTTTGAATATTACTGTCTTCATATATGTGTGTATCTATATATATAGGAAATGGTCAAATGGACATGTATATAGATATTTGTATACTCACACATATAAATATTCAAAAGGAGAAAATTAAATAAATGGGAAATTTTGTTTTAAGAGACGACTGCCTGTACTGGAGGTCAAAATTTCCTTTTTAAAATACCAGGGTGCCAAAAAAATGTATACACGACTTTTATTTATCTTGTTATCAGTATATGTTGAGTATTACAATTTTAACGTTTTTTTCCTGTCTTAATATGTGTATACATTTTTTTGGCACCCTCTATATTTGTAACTTACTAATGTCTTGGAAAGGCAAAGTACTGCTGACTGATTTAAAGTCTTCATTTCATCAGAAACGCAATGACTATGTAAGCTCTTTTGCACACTAAACCGGCACTACAGGGTAAAAAAAAAAAAAAAAACCAAACCAAACCAAACCAATTTTCTGGCTGAGGTATACTTTTCAGTTTTTTAAATCTCTGACTGGAAAAACAGAGATCACTTCAGAATTTTTCTAATAGTTGGTTTATTAGAATTAGATGCCTCTCTCTTAAAATAATTTAAATTCTTGGCCTGACATTATGAATAATCTATACTGAAAATCCTTAAAACTGGCTTGAGGTAAGCCAGATTTCAACCTGGATCGCCTTCTTCGGCGCTGCTCTTTTGCCAGTTAACTTCTTATTGTCCTTTGCTTGCAAATATATAAATTACTTTAATAACTTGATACTCTTAGTTTAGAAATTTGTTAATATATAGTTTTATTTGATATGACTATTTTAGCTCTGCCTGATTAGACGAAAGAGGCACACATGCTTTAGCTGTAAAACTCCATGTTGCGGTTCTATGTAAAGCGACATCTAGGGCAGCAGAGGGGAAACAGTTACATTTTCAAAAATAGCTAAGCCTGACTGTTCCCTGCAGACACTTCATTTATTTTTCATCCTCAGATGCTACTGGCTATTTTTGGTCGGGCTAGACGTTAATACTGACCAGTTCAGCTTTCCTGACTGTTCACAAACTATCCCACAATGAACCCGCCTTCACACTGAAGCCATTGTGGTGATCCTTTAACATACACATATTCTAAAATATATGCTCAAAGTAAAAAGATCCAGATTCACAAGAGTATGAAATATTTATAAAAAAATCATGCATCAGATTGTAGTCTAGAAATAAAAGATTCCAATTCAGTAATAAAGGTAAGAGCAGCGCTTGCTCTAATAGTTAAGAAAAGACCTGGAACCTCCAGAAGGTCCTGGGCTCAGTTATCCTTTTCAGTTTGCAGAGAAGCCGTCGCCAGGGCTACCGCCGTGACTGGCTGGGCAATTCCGTGCAGCTGCATCTTTGCAAGTTTCTTCTGTTCACATTCTGTGACCAAACGGTTCAACTCTGCTGCACTGTATCCAATAAGAGTCTTCAAGTCACAGACAAACTTGTACACAAATCTCTTGCCTTGAACTTTACAAATCATGTCCCCATCATAATAATACCTTGAGAAAGAGAAAAACACATCAATACTATATAAAAAATAAAGACTTTGGCCTTCTTACAACATTTCACAGTCACTTGCATAAGCAGAAGCCTAGCAGAGTATCGCACCCACCATAAGAGCAATTAACATTGAAGTTACACAGAAATGTTTGATGTTACTATCCGAGGAAACTTCAAAACATTATTTAATTTACTAAAATTTCAATGCTCAGTACTCCAAAATTTTATGTACCAATTTTTCAAAGTATATTTTCCACAATCAGGATAAATCACTGATTTAAAAATAAATATTATTAAACAAAACAAAAAACCGTGGAAGTAATAACAGAACCTAAGAACAAGGGCTTGGAGTCAGAATGCTGAGATTCGAAATCTAGTGTCTTTATTACCTTTGTGACCACAAGAAAGCCACATTTTCTCTTAGCTTTTATTCCTCATCTATAAAATGAGGTTAAAAACAGTACTTACCCTCAGAGAACTGTTGAGGATTAAAAGAATTATCTTTGGAAAGTGCTTAGCACACAATGACTGGCACATAGCCCTCTATAAAATATAAGCTATGTTAACAATTAAGAACCCATACATGTGTAGTATGAAGATGTTTGTAATATATATATTCTATGGCTTGTTGGAATGTCCACTTTTGTCTTGTACAAAATACTATATTATGTAGCTATGCCTTTACTTACATCATATTAATCTGAAAGGCTTTCCTTTCAGAGAAATTATCTAAAGCCAACAGGGAGCCTCAAAAGCATAAGTAAAAGGGCTAGAAGAGACTTACAGAAACACAGGAAACAGGACATCATAAAGAAACAATGTTCCTAAACCTACACAGGTTCCATTTGGGGAAATCACTCTAGAAGTCTAGTAATTGCTGCTTTCTATGGAGATGGAAGTAGAATAGAATTTATATTTACTCTGGGAAACAGACTTTATTTAACCACTATACACTGCCAATTCCAATAAGAGGGGAAAAAAAGTAAAGACTTTCATGGACAGCAGACTGTGGAGCCTTTACTTTAAAATTCCACTGCCCATTTGCACCCATTTGACAGAGAGCTGTTACAAAATGAACAATTATTTGCAAAAGTACCAGTGGTGTAAACTACCACATTTAGCAGCATTTTATCATAAACTGTCACTCAGTTTAAATAAGTCCATTAATGAAAGGAGTGACCTATACACAGGAAACTGTCATCTTTCTCTAGTTGCAGAACAGCAAAAGGATAATAGTTATGTTCACTTTCCCATTAAGATATAACACCCTGGCCAGTCTTGTTTCCTTTCGTGCCAATTACGTTAATACAGAATTTAGATCTCAGAACCACCTAATGCTTGTCATTCAGTTTAAAATGCTGCTGGCAGGGCCGGCCGAGTGGCGCAATGGTTAAGAACTCGCTTGGGACGCCAGAGGGCCCCGGTTCAGATCCCACATATGAGGGCCGGTGACACTGCCCTCCACAGCTAAGATGCTGAACAACAGCTCAACCTGGAGCTGGGCTGCCATGAGTCACCGGCGACGGCATAGGCTGTAGCCCCTGTGGCAGTGGGTTGCCACGGGCTACCGTGTGTAGCCAGCAGCCAGCGTGAGCGGCCAGCAGCCGCAGTGAGCGGCCGTCCAGAAGCCGGCGACTGATCTGCCTCACCCGGGAAGAGCACAATGATGGTGCCAACTTGGGCCAGTGAAGCAACGTCCTCCACAACTAGACTGAAGAACAAAACGACAGCAACTTGTCTGTTTCCCTTCCCCCAATTCCCCAGCACTGTTCCCATCCCCCCAATTCCCCAATTAAAAAAAAAACACAAAACTTTAAAACAATAAATAAAATGCTGCTGGCATTTCAATTTGTTAAGAAAATTTCCTCATAATATGTAAGTCTGTAACAGACACTTGAGAAGAAAGGAGAATGAATGAAGGAAAGTGGTTCTATTTCAAGCAGTTGGTATGCTTTAATGTTTCTTTGTAAGAGGTGATAAAAAATACACAGAAGTTTAATTTTCCTTAACGCTTCCTTCAATCTAGTAGATCGCTCACACAACTATACACAATAGCATTCATTGCGCTTGTTCCTTCTCTATAATTAAGAAAGTACAAAGGGGCACAATACCTGTATTTTCATGGATATGATTTCTTTTCTTCCCTCTTTTTTTGAAACCTTTTGAATTGTGATACATATTACACAGAGAGGACAGAAAAGTGGACAGTGCAGTGATTTATTACAAAGTGATAATTTATTACAAAGTGAACATTCACCTGTTCGTTGTGACTCAGGTCAGGAGACAGAAAGAACACTGTCCGGACCCCAGAATCCCCTTTAGGGCTCCTCCCAATCATCAACTGCCCCCCAAAGGTAAACACCAATCTGTCGCATGACAGTAATTTCATTGCTTTTATTTATATTATCACCCAAACTTGTATCCTTAATGCTGTAATTTAGTTTTTCTGTTTTCTGAACTTTACTACATAAATGTGTTCATACAGTACATATTCTTTGGTTCACCGATATCAGTGCTTTTAGCAGTAGTTCATTCTCATGGATACACAGTATATTCTCTGGGACACCACAATTTATTCATTCACTACCATTGATAGATACAGGTATCCTGTGCATTCCGAAAGTTTGCGTTCTGCCACTTCACTTTTAAAAGACTTGCGTTAGTACTGCTTTTGCTAATAAAAAAACATCCGGAAAGTGTTTTTACTTTTACGACAAAAAGGCGAAAAGCAAAGCCCGTGTTTAGCACTGGTTTTGCAGCAGCCATCATGGAGGCGGCGTGCTTCCCAAGCCCCTTGCCCATGATCTCCACCTGGCATCTCAGCATCGAGCTGCCGTGGTTTTGAACTGCGTTTGGGAGCATCGGTGCTTTCTTTACCTCCATTTAATCTGCGCATTCCTGTTTTTACCTTGTGTTATTTTAGATTTCATGAGTTATTTGGTAGGATATGTATGGTAGGTTACTCTTTGGACCTGACAACGCTCAGAAACTTCCATATAAATTCATGGTAACTGCTTCTTCGCTCTATGCCATTTTGTCTTATGAAAGGCTTCACAGGAACGCTCTACTTTCGGATAGTGGGGGAAACCTGTTTTTTGGGTAGTTTCTGGTTTTTGGATGTTATAAATATTGTGGACATGTGTGTACATTTTTGTTTGCTAAATATTTAGGAAGAGAAACTGCTGGGTTACAGGCTACAATTTACATTCCTACCAACAGGGTAGCAGCATTCCAGCTGTCCTCACCAACACTCCCAGCACTAGTAACCATTTTAATTTTAGACACTCTGAGGTGTGTGTTGTACCATTTAACTGTGGTTTTAAATTGCATTTCCCTAATTACTAACGAGGTTGCACACCTCTGTACACATTCAATGGCCATTTGGAAAATCTCTAAAGTGTCTAACTCTCTTGCCCATTTTTCATTTTCCTATTGATTTGTAAGAGTTCTTTAGGTATTGAAAACACAAGTCTTATGTCAGATTATGTGTGGCCTGCCTTTCACTCTCTTGATGAAGGCGTCTAATGACCAGATTTAATTGTAATGAAGTCCAATTTATTGGTCTTTTCTATTAGGGTTAGTGCTTTTAGTTTTGTCTTTCCTCATCTTCCAAAGTCATGGAGGTATTTCGAGATTCTTTCCTATTTTACTTTTGACATTTCGAGCTACAAGCTATATGAACTGATTGTTAATATGATGTGAGGAAGTTTTATTTTCCCTTATGGACAGTCAATTGTCCCAGCACCACGGACTAAAATGTAGGTCTTTTCCTGATGTCCTCTCTCCGCTGTCATCTTTAAATCAAACGCTCTTATATATTTGGTTCTTTTTGAGCTATCTATTCTACTCTTATGATCTATGTGTCTATCCTAAACAAACAGCATACTGTCTTATTGTTGCAGCTTTATAGTGAGCCTCAAGTTAACCTTCTTCAGGTTATCGTGGTACTTTATTATTCCCATATAAATTTTATAATTACCTTGTCAAGTTCTATGGAAAATCTTATTTAGATGATTACTACATTGAAACTTAGGTCAATCTACAGAAAATCGACATCTTAATTATTCATTCTAATAATTCATCAATAATTTTGACGGAATTTGTATGTACACCATCATATCAATAGTCAAAAATTACAGTTTTAATTCTGATTATTATACCAAAAGTATTGTTAGATAGTTGGCCACGTGTTTGAGACTAAATGATAAGCACACTGAAAATAAGGCATTTGTTACTTATGAATACTAAGGAAAACAAAAGATCACTCTGGAAAAGAAAAATACTCAAGGTAAACCATGTAATAGTACTTACACAGCATGATCCTATAACAATGAATACTGAATTAATCAACATTTCCATACAATTATATTATGATGAAGGGATACAAAGGGGCTGTGTGTGTGTGTGTGTGTGTGTGTGTGTGTGTGGTGATGAGAGGTAGTAAATCATAATCTCTCAGTGTGAAATTCATAGACAATGTTCAAGTGAAACATGAAGTAGCAGTAAAAATGTACTTAGAAATACAGAAGTAAACTACAGAACTACTTTACTATATTCACTCTTCAAAAAAAAAATAGACATAATTACATGATATTCCTATATATCCTTCCCAGATACTTAAATGCACATACTGAATTTCCATCACTTTAGTAAGCGTAATTTCTGATATTATACAAAAATTTTCATACTGCTTAGAGGAAATTATAAGTAATTTATTCAATTCCAATTCTATCAATACAAAGGTTGGATATTCAGATTTAGGCAGATTGTAGGGGGAGAAAAATAGGAAACCGGGCCAATATTTTGCATCTAAATATAAAAGCTGAAAATATCAGCACATTTGCTCAAGTTTACACTCAATTCACCTATGCAAATGACAGTATCTTTCCCTGTTACTTAAATGACAGAAAACTCAAAGATGAAACATGTTGGTTTTAAACAGAGTAGTATATGCTTTTAAATCAGATAAAAACAAATAACATTTCCCCATTAGACTATCAGCAAATTTCTCAGTAGTTATGTGACAGGCCAGGAGAGAGTGGAATGATATATTCAAAATACTGAAAGGAAATAACTGCCAGTCAAGAACAATCTATCCTGCAAGCTTAGCCTGCAGATATGAAGGAGAAATACAGGCTTTCCCTGACAAACAAAAAAAGTAATGTTACAGTAATATTTTAAAAACTCTATGTACCTCAAAATTATTACTAAAGATCTTTTTAAAAAGTCTATTTTAACACAAGTGTGAAAATTTTAGTTTTTATATAAAGAAAACATCATCTTATGAACGAGTCAAGTACTTAAAAATTATTACATAACAATGTTTACACCTAGAATAAGAAGCCATTTTTTAGAAAGGATTGATATTAAAAAAAAAAAAAAGGCAATAAATGCTTACCTTAACGCACGACTGAGTTTCTCATAGTTCATCGTAGGTTTATTTTTACGTTGTCCCCATTTTTGTGCAACCAGTTCAGGCTGATTTAGTTTAAACTCGCCTTCATCACCAACCCAAGAAATGCAGTCTCGAGCATCCTTGTCGGTAAGAAGTTCTAGCAAAAACTGCCATAGTTGGATTTGGCCATTGTTTCCTAAATTGAAAGGGACAAGCATTGACCACAGTGTTATAAATTAACAGAGGGCAAAAGGCAACACACAGGTTCTCTGGTTCACATTTCAGCCATGCAAAGAACACAACTGTTTTTTCAAATGCTGTCTAAACACTGCCAGATAAATAGTCCATACTCACACTGAAATCAGACAAAATATACATAATATGACAGGTTTTATAAATACCAGATGATAATGCAAAAATACCTGTTCTGTTCCCAGGTGAACTTCTATCTTCTCCTGAAATCCTTGGAGCTCTTTGTACTTTGGCTGCCTTTGCACCACTGTTTATACCTTTAATGGTAGTTGGTGTAGCCGACTGCACTGAGGCTGGAATAATTTGCACAGCTGCAAAGAAAGACAAGGGGAAAACTTTTTCCCTTCTAATACAAGCATTGAAAAAAACTACTGAAAGATATAAAACGCAATTAGCTTAACTAACGTCCCTCTAATTATCTCAACAAAAGGCCTCATTTTAAAAGGCTTAATCTACAACAATTTTGAAAAAAATTATAAAAAATGTTCAGAGGATAAGGTATGTTTGCATTACAGTTTGTGAATCTTAGTGAATAAAAGTTGGTCTTATTTTTTAAATAACTTAGTGGTGTATATACATTAGACAGTTATAAAATATTAGTTCATTAAAAATGGTTTATCAAATGTTGAGAGAAAATGTGGATGAATGAGAACTCCTATTTCACTACTGATGAGAATACAAACTCACACCACCACTTTGAAAAAACAACTTTGGTGATACCTAATAAGACTGAAAAGGTAGAAAGCCCATATTACAACCAAAGAATCTCACAGACATTCTAATATATACTACTTCAATGATGTTCACAAAGTTTTAAAAATAATATGCAGTAGTGAAAATGAATCATACTCGAGCTGCAAGTATCAACATGGGTAATTCTCAACTTTTAAACAAAAAAGCAAGTTATAAAAGGATATGCACAGTATCTTACCATTTTACCCAAAATTTAAAGGTGTAAAACAATGCTATAGTGTTTATAGTTACATAGTTGGTAAAAATATAAAATATGCATAGAATATTAAATTTCAAGTTCGGGATTTACAACAGGTAAATTATATATATATATATATATATATATATATATATATATATATATATAGTTTTATTTCTTAATAGTATATGGTGTTATAGTGTACACAGATGTTGATTATACTTTATTATTCCTTTGTATACTTAAATTATTTCATAAAAAATTAAAAATTAGTTTTCCTTTTTACTACTTTGCAATACGGAATAAAGGAAACATTTCTTATTGATAAATGGGCCATGTATTATGGGCATGTATACTCACGTTGATCAATTGTAACTATCTCATTCATCTGTTGTTCCTGGCTTGCCAACACATCTGAAGAACACACACAGAAAATTTTATTTTCATTTGAAAACCAGAAATGCAAACCTTAATCCAGTAAAATTGAACTTTATAAACATGATCCCTTTAAAAGAAACTCCATAATTAAAACCAAAACCAAACAAACAAAAAAGCAAAACATCAAACAATTGAAATTTACTGGCATGATAACCTAAAAAATATTTGAGTCACTTTATAAGGAACAGATATTTTTAAGAGAAATGGAAAGTCCCAATTTCTTTTAGAGTTCACTATTCAAGGAACTATGATTTTCTAAGTGTAAATACCTACATCTAAGTCTATTTACCTATCTACATAAAACCATGTAAAACACGGAAATCTTCAGAGTCAGATCAGTTGAGAATATGCAGAACGCTGCAAGTATCAGATATACATTCATCACCAAAAAGGCTTCCTCAAGATGATCTGAGAAATCTTCATAGTGTACTGATCTAACATCTACTTTTGAATAAAACTGCTTTAACTTTTTTTTTTTAAATTGGGGAACTGGGGGATGGGAACAGCGCTGGGGAATTAGGGGAAGGGAACAGATCAATTGCTGTCCTTTTGTTCCTCAGTCTAGTTGTGGAGGACGTCGCTTCACTGGCCCAAGTTGCGCTCTTCCCGGGCGAGGCAGATCAGTCGCCGGCTTCTGGACGGCCGCTCACTG
>NW_017731713.1:1529985-1558242 GCF_001890085.2 Hipposideros armiger
GGCAGCCCAGCTCCAGGTTGAGCTGTTGTTCAGCATCTTAGCTGTAGAGGGCAGTGTCACTGGCCCTCACATGTGGGATCCCAACTGGGGCCCTCTGGCGTCCCAAGCCAGCTCTTAACCAACACACCACTCGGCTGGCCCCTGCTTGAACTTTTAATACTCCTTCTTAAACATAGCTAAATTTTCAATAAAACTGTAGCTGTCCTAAATGTCACAATTGAACTAAATAATTCAACACATCCACACATGTAGCTCTCAGTACAAGAGTTACATTGAAAAAGGCCCCAGTATAACCCTTTAGAGAACCATTCATTACTCACCTATTGCTATTCCCTACTCGAATGCTCCTCTTTACCTCTCAAACAAGAGGCACACTTCCCAGTCTATTACTTTAGCCTATTTACTGCCCATCATTGCACGGATGCTTCTCTCTTGAAAGTGAAATTGCACCCACCAGCAGTCATCTGTGTACTGAGTCCTGGGCCCTGGCTCCCGACACAGTTCTACTTTGGGTGCTGTGCCGGGATCCGGCTCCAGACACACAGAGCTGGGGAACTCACAGGCTGGGAAACTAAAAACAGGGGTGAGTCCTGCCTGAAGGATGAGAGCTTTCTTTGGGATTCCTGAGTTTGGGGGTTTAAATGATTACGTGGGACTAGTCTCAGATAGATCTGGGTGGGTTCTGATCTGAGCACTCAGCTACTGGCTGTGTGACTCTGGTAAATGATTCAACCCACTTGAACATTCACTTTCTCACGTTTAAGTGAGATATCCCCCATCTGCCACACCGCCTCATGTGGTGCTGAGGATTATAGGAAATTGCTTTGAAGCAGCACAGTGCCTGAGACAGCTAACTTTTCAGTAATAAAGATGCTAGTTTTATCCAGATCCCTAGTTTTGAGCATTCTCCCCAAGAGCTGTTGTCTCTCTTAAAGAAAAAAATTTCCCCAAAACTTTATACAAGTAGCTTGAAGAGGCAAAGTGCTATTGAAATTGTCTCTGTTCCATTTGACTGCAAATGAACAAAGGCGCCCTAGCCTAAAGAGGCAAAACAGAGTCACCACCACACAGCACAGGTGTGACGATCCTATAAGATCTGCGTTTAAGCCCCGAGTCTCAGGAAGTTTGGTCTGTTTCCTGGGAACTCTCAACACAGCAAGAGGGGGTTTTTGAAAGCTTGGTCTAAGGGCCTCTAAACACCCTAAATACCGCATTCCTCTGCAGCCCTCACATTCTGGCCACGCACGAAGGAAGCAGAGTGCTGGGAGGCAGAGATCTGGGGTGTATGGAGCCATTTTATGAAGAAACTCTGGATACTAAAGGTATAAGGCTACCCTTTCCTAAAGAAACGCTCCGCAAACTGAGAGCTTTGCCTTTGGTGACAGAAGACAGGTATTCACACCAGGAAGAAGCGCATCACAGAGCTGGTAGTACTGGAACATTTCCTAATTATCTCCCCACATATAATAGAACTTGGATGAGGTTTCAACACAAGGGGAGCCACAGAAAGGCAGTGGCTTGGTGGGGAATCTAACCCAAGTATCTGACTTCTTCTCCTTGACAGATCATGAAGAAGGAAGGAATAAGACATGCCATATGCTGTAGACTTCACTCTACAAGAGGGGCCAGTGTACTAGACTGTGCTCAAAGGAGCCTGTTCTGAGAAGTCAGGCTTGTGAATTATGGAACGTCTGCCAGAAATAGCTTTGTAAGTCATTCTGCCCATCACCAAATTCTGAACTAAGCATTATATTTCCAAACCAGATGGGATTTCCTTGCCAGGACAGAGCAAAGAATCATGGCTGGACAGGCAAGGAACCCCCATGAAACACCCACATAGGCTATGGGGCCTCGTTACTTTTGAAAATAAAACAATTCCAGAGCAGAGCTCTTCTGAAGAAGACCCCCTTTACTGCCAAAAAAAATGGAAAGATACACAGCATCGCTCTGTGCCTATACTAGGAAAAATCTCTGCGTGAGCTTTCAAGTTTGAGAAACCCTAGGAGAACCAGGAAGAGACAACCAGAACAAAGTGCCGACCTGGAAGTGACAGTGAAAACCATGAATCTGAGAAAAACTAAACCGAAATCTAAGAATCCTTGTTCCATTCTTGAGAGTTCCCCCAAAAACACGTGTAAGTAAACATGGTTCGCATGTTAAGTATCTGAAACGATTCAAAATTTACCTTATTCATCTGCAGAGACGAAAACCTGTAAAGCTAAGGACAAACCTTCAACCAGAACATTCAACTTTTTATCTAATAAGAAATAAAACTGGAAATAAACCCTGTAAATGTAATGAATGTGTAGTAAGTCTTCTAATGTCATAGATACTTCTCTCCTCCAATATTTAGGAAAATCAACACAAGAGAGAAACTATAGATCTAAACAATGAAGAAAAGCTTCTCTCCAGAGCTCAATTCTCATTCAAAAGCAAATCATGCACCCTGGATGAAAACCCTAAGAAATAGATGACTATAGAAAATCCCTCAGGCCGGCTGAGTGGCGCATTGGCTAAGAGTTGGCTTGGGATGTCAGCTCTGAGCAGCAGGGCCCTGGTTTGGATCCCACATGAGGGCCAGAGACGCTGCGCCCTCTACAGCTAAGATGGTGAACAACAGCTCGACCTGGAGCTGGGCTGCCACGAGTTGCCAGCGACAGCGTACGCTGCAGTGGGCTGCCATAAGCTACCGTGAGTGGCTGACAGCCGGCGTGAGCTTTCATGAGCTGCCGTGAGCCACCATCCAGTGACCGGCGAGCGACTGCCTCACCAGGGAAGAATGCAATGATAATACCAACATGGGCCAGTGAAGCGACATCCTCCACAACTAGACTAAAGAACAAAAGGAGAGCAACTTGTCTGTTCCCCTTCCCCCGATTCCCCAATGCTGTTCCCTCCCCCAATTCTCCAATAAAATCTTAAAAAAGAAAAAAAAAAAGAAAATCCCTCCACCAAATAGAACTACCAATATGCTACCAATTAGAGTTTCATCCATAACCGTTACAAAAACAAAGTGAGAATTTGTCCTGTTTACACACCCTGAAAAATATATGGGTCTGGTAGCATTTGTGATCTAATAAAACATTGTTAGGGAATGGGTTACTGCTAAGGTATTTTAACAGTTAGTCACTTGAAATATAAATTGGATTAAAATTTAAAAAAAAAATTATATTTACTTGAGCTTTTTGTTGGAAGGCCAAGTAGTTCTTTATTTCTGTATATAGTCACTTAATCATAATAATAATGTCTGTGGAGAACACAGAAACACTTATAACCAGTGGCTTCCAAATCAAGATAGTGGGTTACATGCTCACACTTCTTTCTCCTTTCTCTCTTAAAACCCCATTCAATTAAAAGAAATTTTAAATGATTTAATCTCACTAATAATGGAGAATAGGAAGGAAGCCATCTGTGAAAAATCTTAAATTTCTAGAAGATGAGCAATAAATGGAAGAGGTGACAGGGGGAACAGAAGTCAACAACTAGAACATACGAGAGAGCTAAGAGTAGGGCACAGCGTCTTATTCAAGATAAGCTTCTGGTGTTAGCCCGCTTGGATCCTGGTTGTGCCACTCCCTAGTTCTGTGACTCTGTGGGGCTACTAAGCCTCCGTTTCCTATCTAAAATATAAGGAAAGTAGTGATTTACAGCCTTAATACAGTGATTAAATAAGAAAATACATATAAAGTTCTTGGCACAGCCTTATACAGTTAATAAACGTTAAGTATTATTGCTGTTATCAATTAACAATCACAATAACAAAGTTATAAAGAAATAAAATGAAACTTAAGTTACAATGTAAACAGATAATAATTCTAATTTTATACATTTTCGGAGAAGCTCCAGATGACTCCAGAGAATTTCTCCCCGAGGGACTCGCTGAAAAAAATCTTCTTGGTTGAGACTACATAATTCTCGTCCTGAAATGTTGAGTGTAGTGAGGTCTATGTCAGTCATACTGAATTCCTTCATTACCCAAACTACCCAATGCAAGACTTGGTCTGTAGACCACTGTACAGGATCTAAAAAAAAGAAAAGTATTACCATTAAGCTAGTTCCATCTTAAATATTATATAAATTTATAGTTAACTTATCAACACACACACACACACACACACACACACACACACACACACAGATAAAATTCAGACACCTTGCTTTCCCCAAGTAAATTCAGTATACGAAGTAAAAAGATTTTTATGCTCCATTTTCTCCTCAGTTCCTTTTTAATTTTTAATCTAAATTTTTGATGGATTCACTTGGCTCTACATCAGTTAGTCTGGAATTTTATCAAGAAAAACAAAATGCAAAATTGTTCTCCAGTGGGCCACATGGAATAAAATACATGATTACCCTGGAAGAACGGAGTAAGTTATCCAAGTTTTAAAAATTATTTTGTAGTGGCGTATGATCTGGAGCGTGGAAAAAAAACTAAAAGGGGTTTCTAGGGAGCTAGGTTTAGTCTCCAAAATGTGAACAATGTACTCAAAAGGGAATGAGAGAATAAAACTCAGAAAAAGGAAAACAGGAGATCCAGGGGAAAATGGCGGATCCAGCCCTGCAGGAAAGTCAAGATGTCCTACAGTGACAGCTTTGTGGCAGACATAGAAAAATCCAACCCAGAGATGCATGAGGGTTTGGGAAAAACGAACGACAGGCGCAAAATAGACTGATAGAAATGGGAGAAGTAAGTCTCGGTATATACAGAAATCTATGCAACTAAAAAACAGGCAAATTTTGAACTTTAGGAAAACTAAATGTTGTATAAATGTAATCATAGTCATGCAAGAAATAAATTTTCATACTGCACACAATGATTAATGGCAAAAGTTACATAACAAAATTAAGAAAATGGGGAAAGATAAGGTTTAATTTTGTTTTACAGGGTCGAGAGAAGTACAGTAAAACCTTGGGTTGCAAGTAACGTGGTTTGGGAGTGTTCTGCAAGATAAGCAAAGGTTTCTAATACATTTTAATGTGGTAAACGAGCGATGTCTTGCAATACGAGTAGTTTATTTCCGGAACGAATTATGCTCACAAACCAAGGTACTACTGTGGAAGAGAACTTAACCTCATCAACTATAGCAGGAAGTTAATGATGATTAAAAGTAGCAAAGCAAAAAGTGGTTGTGGCTGGGGAGTAAGATTGAAGAAAAGACATGTTATAGAACTACTGTTTTTCCTAAGACTTTCTTTAAACCAGACTTGAAAGATACATAATAAATGAGAGCTTACCCATGGAGATGGGAGACCTATGGACCTAGACAGCTAGCTAGATATAGACCAAATTTATCTAATCTGTGTTTTATTTTTTGAATATACGTATAATACTTTTAAATGTTACTATCTGACAATGCTGGGAGCCAAAAACATGAGTATCTGTCCTTCTTTTTAATTATTCAAACAACTGGAAGTAAAAATAAAAATAATCTCAACATATTCATCTTTAAACACTTTTTTTATTTAATAAAGGATAAAAATAATATATTCACTCTAATTTTACTCTTAGTTTTAACATTCTCTGTAATTCATCAATTTGACTTCTAACTACTATAAATTCATTGAGTTTTGTTCACAGCTGTTTAATATAAAATAGCAAAAAAAAGTTAATATGAAAAGGAATTAAAGTCCTGAAAAATTAAAAACTGAAGGAAAAAAATATGAATATATATAAATATATATGAAAATATGAACAGATGGCTCTAAGCTCCTGTCAAGACATAAAATTGGTGTGTGTGAAGTGAACTTTAGGGAATTTTCCAATGTGGACTAAATTTCAAAGAGATTTAAAGTAGCTATGACCAATTAACCCTATTTCAATTTTGCACAGAATTAAGCAATTAGCAAAAAAAAAAAAACTACCCTTAGGTGCAGAAATAGAAACCTAAAATGATAGTTTCCTAAGAAAATATTAATCATTTCTAAAACTTTCTAGTAGGTAACAATTTCATGAGAAAAATCAGTGATATTTTAAAGTCTTTCTATACCTAAATAAATCTCAAAATCTTAAAAAGAGTTTTCATTCTAAGTAAACAACATTCTTGTTGGAACTTTGTCAGGGTTTATAATCAGGCTATCTACAAATCATTTTTATACATCACTTTCCATAAAAGATTCTACTACTTAAAGAGTTCTTGTTGAAGGTCTAGCGAACTCTATAAAACATTATTTGAAATGTTTTTATGCTACCTTCTTTCCTTCGCAGCATCCTCCTCTCAAGAGACGACTCTAAACTTACTAACACTAAGATCAAGTACACCATCCATACTGGCTTCTGCATGTCAAAAATAACATTTTCAACTGTCCTATCTCTAAGGAATGGCTAGATCTTATCCTTTAAACTTGGCTCTTTTTTATGTTATTATGCTCCAATTAACGACCCCTCTCCTTGCTTGTTTAATCTCTCCTCCTACTAGTTCCATACCATTTGCCTACAAATATACTCAGGTCACTACCAGCTCTTCAATCTTCAATATTCTTTATTTATTCCCCCAGCACTCCTCCCACTTGCCCTCCATCAAAAGTTAATATTCAATTTTCTCCATTTCTATAATGTCTATTTCTTATAATTCAGCTTTGTCTCTCCATTTGTATAGTTACTTTTACTTAAATCTACCAATGAGCCTCTGATTGCCAAATTTAATAGCCATTACTCTGTTGGCATTCTTTGACTTTCTTGGCGGCATCAAGACTTCTGATCATCTAAAAACTCTCAACTGCAGTAACACTGTACATAGATCTTACTCTCCTTCTATCTCTTCAGCTATTCCATGTCTCCTTCCTCTTCCTCAACCCTAAATGTTGACAAGGTCCAAGAACCAGTCTTTAACATTGTGTTCCTTTCCATTTTCTCTCTCTCCATCAGAGACTGTACAGACTTTTATGGCTTCAATACAAATTCAATGTGACCGAGTCCCAGATAACATCTTTATCATCCCAGCTTGAGAAGTTAGATGAATACTTGAATCTCCCCTCTCTACCTTCACAAAAATCCATCAACCGGTTGCTCAGTCCTATCACTACTGTGGTATCTCCTCCTTTCTACTCCCACAGGAACCACCTGGTCTAGGCTAACCCAGACCTTATCATGTAGTCACACCTCAAGTACAATAATAGTCTCATTTCCCCTCACTGTCTCTCCCTGCTCCAACTTATGCCATATACCACTACCACATTCATTTTCAATTGTCATTTCCATCAATCAAAAACAGTTCTATAAGGCTGCAAAATAACTCCTTACCCACTAAATCTTCCCACTACTCCTGCATACTCGTACTTCTACTTCTCAGCTTTGCACATACATTTCCTATCTGGAATGTCCTTCTCTGCCCAACAATTTCTTTGTCCATAATAAACCCTTTCCCAAATTTCCTCAAGGCCACTATGAGTCCTTTGACATTCTAATATATTTGTTTATACCAGTTTCTGGCAGCTTAAAAACATGTTATCTTTATGGCAATTAACTCTTTTCATCTATCTTCTCTCTCTTCAACCACAATAAAAACACCTTAAGGGCAGAAATTTTTTTTTTATACAGTCACATACTACATAATGACATTTTGGTCAACAGTGGACATTTATGATGGTGGTCCCATAAGATTATGGAGCTGAAAAATTCCTATCACCTGGTGACGTCATAGCCATCGTAATGCTATAGCCATAGTGCAAACACTGCAAAAATCCACAAGGCTGTGGCTGAGAGGGCGACCAACTTAACGTGGGTGTGGGTATGACATTGCAGCGATCCTAGAGCTGGTGCCTGGAACCGGCCAATGAGACCTTGAGGGAACTGGAAAAGGAACGCATAGCTGAAGAAGAGGCAGGAGAAAAGGAAATTGCGGGTGAAGAAAAAGAACCCCCAAGAAATTCACAGTGAAGGTTTAGCAGAAGCTTTTGCAGACCTCAACAAGCTCCTTAGAAAGTTAGAAAACATGGACCCCAACACTGAAAGGTTTTCATTAACAGAGAGGAATGTTCATGGTGCATTATCTGCTCACAAGCAAAGCCATGATGGAAAAAAGAAACCAACCAAGCAAACCACCATGGACATATTTCTGAAAAGAGTAACACATCCTCAAGAAGGGCCTCAGGCAGGTCCAAGAAGAAGACACTGTCACCACAGGAGAGGACAGCTCTCTGTGTCACTGCCCGGAATACCTTCCTGTGGGACCCGGTGTGGAGGTGGAGGACAGTGATACTGATGATCCTGACTCTGTGTAGACCTAGGCTAGGGTGTGTGTTTGTATCTTAGTTTTTAACAAAAAAGTTTAAAAAGTAAAAAAAATCATAATAATTTTAATAGTTTACAGAATAAAGATCTAAAAAAAAGAAAATATTTTTGTACAGCTGTACAATGTGTTTGTGTTTTAAGCTAAATGTTATTACAAAAGAGCTGAAAAATTAAGTTTATAAAGTAAAAAAGTTACAGTAAGCTAAGGTTAATTTACTATTGAAGAAACAAAAATATTTTAACGTAAATTTAGTGCAGCCTAAGTGTACGGTGTTTATAAAGTCTGCAGTCGTATACAGTAATGTCCTAGGCGCCCCCAGTCACTCACCACTCACTCACTGACTCACCCAGAGCAGCTTCCAGTCCCACAAACTCCATTCATGGTAAGTGCCCATACATGTGCACTATTTTTATCTTTTATACCGTATTTTTACTGTACCTTTGTTTAGCTACACAAATAGTTACCATTGTGCTATGATTGCCTACCATATTTAGTACAGGAACAAGCTATACAGGTTTACAGCCTAGGAGCAATAGGCTATACCATATAGCCTAAGTGTGTAGTAGGTTGTACCATCCAAGTTTGTGTAAAGTGCGCTCCCTGATGATTGCATAACAATGAAATCACCTAATGACGCATTTCTCAGAATGTACAGCCATCGTTAAGCGACGCATGACTGTTTTTTATTTCCAGAACCCAGGACAGTATTTGTCTATCATGTGTTATAGTCCCTTCCAAAAAAGAATATAGAAAATCAATATTTTCCCTAAAATTTCTACATCTAAAACAGATACCCCAGCATCTTTTATGTCAAGCTTAATTCCCATTATTCTACCTAACGTGGACTGATGTGTTTTCTCACCATAGGGTATCCCAAGGCGTTCTTGCTCTTTCCTATAACCTTCTAGTGCAGCAGCCCATCTTGTCACTTGTTCTGAGGTTTCATCTGAAATGGTTGTAATGTGTTTTGTGCCATCGAGAGTTATCACTTGAGCTTCCTCAACAAGATGTGCTTCTGCTTCAGCATGGTGGGCATCTGGATCGATAACGACTTCAACTGTTTCCGCAGGTTTAACAATTTCAAGGATGTTGAGCTTTGGTTCAATTCCTTAACAGTGAATTAAAAACAAAATCTAAATGAAAACATGCAAGTCACTAACAAAATTTAGTTTATTTTATGTGTTCTCAAATGGTAGAGCAAAGCTCCGTTTTAAGTATTTTTAGCAGTATGTCTAGAGAATTTAACAGATTCCTATTAAATAATAAAAACAACAACTCAACAGAACTTTGGTAGGTTAGATAACAGTGTTGTGTCAATTAAGATTTCCTGATTTTGATAATTATACTGAAAAAGAATCTTATTTTTTGAAAACACACACACTTATGTATTTAGGAATAGAAGGAGAACACGTCTGCAACTTATTCGTAAGCAGGTCAAAAAAATGTGGGGGTGAGGGAGAGAATAAACAAATGTAATTAAAGTTAACATTTGGGGAATCTGGGTGAAGGGTATCTAGTAAGTGTGTTACAATTCTTGCAACTTTTCAGTAAGTCTAAAATGATTTCAAAACACCACCACCACTGCCACCACACACACATACCCCTACCTACAAACATTAGGAAAAAAAGTACCAATGTGGAATAGAAAATAAAAATTAGACTAGGAAAAGTATAAATGAGTAGTTACTCACCCTACTAAACAAATTATTTACTGACTACTTTTCTTTTTAAAGGACAAAGTACATATTTTAAAAATGCATAGTTTGTTAAATTGAATTTACATCATTAAATTCTGATATTCACTTGCAATTGCATGAAGAAAAACTCAAATCCTTAAGATATTCAAAACAGAATAAACTAGCCTTTTATGATACATCAGATACTTCTGTTAAAATGACAGCTTTAAGAAACTATCATACTGCTTCAGCTTTAAGAAACTATCATATTGTTTAATAGCTACTGTTTGCTCACTGATTCTGTTACAATCTATATCAAAATGTAGTCAAAATGCATTTGAAAGAAACAAAACAATTTCAAACTGCCGTGAAAATCAATATAAGAAAATACATAGCTATCATTCATTAGGTGGTATAAACAGAAGTCACTTTTTTCAAATATACACCAAAAAAAAAACAGAGTTTTTGAAAAATATTTTTCCTAAGACTTATCCCCTAATCCTCTATTTTCAAATTTCATCAAGTAAATTCTTCTTGATGAACACGTGCATTGAGAGGTCAGTAGGCTTTTAATGATAAAAACAAAGATTTTTTTTCCTATTCTCAGCAATAGTCAATCATGGGGAAATTAAGGATCAAAAGTAGATAACTACTGTTTTCAGTCTGAAGAAAACTCTGGTTTGTGAAACATAGTTGTAAGCAATATATGTTCAGAGATTACAATTAGTCTGAAACTCCGGTTAGAAATCCCAACAAGCCACATTTAAAAAAAACTAAAATTCAACCCACCAGAAATGGTTTCCTAATTTTCTTTCTAACTTGTGTACTTATGCAAAGATTAGTGAAATGCTGTGAGGATATGGCTGACTGGGTCACTCAACATCCTTTGCAAATTCCTCTTTTTGTGCTAAAACTGCAGAGACTAGATTTCCCTGCAGTGAGAGTTCCCGAAGTGATTTAGGCTCTAGAATCACTGGTGTGAGCCTTGTATTTAAAAATGAATTAAGAGGGGATAAGTAAGCACATGGCATCTATTTTTTAGCTACTGTGGATCACTAAAGGGAGCATGGTTCCAAGCTGACAGCTATAGTGGTGGCTTTCAGATTTGGCATGTTCCAGCTCATGGCAGCGCAGCAGCTTCCTCGGGAGTCCAGGTCTGCAGTGTGGCCAAGGGATCCTTATCAAGTCAACTAGAGCCTGCTCTTTTAGCCCTCTCTGTGATCCTGCTATTTACTAACTTACAATATACCCCTTCCTGCTAGGTAGAATGTGTTATACTATCTGCATCACCTTGACAGAGAAAATGATCAAATCAAAACATTGTCTGTAGGGGCCGGCCGAGGGGCTCAGTTGGTTAAGAGCTCACTCAAGAGTTTGAGCTCTGAGCAACAGTGGTTGGATTCCTGGCCCAAGCCGAGCAGCCGCTGAGCTGCCAACAGGTGGCAGGATGGCTCAGCTTAAAAAAACAAAAACAAAACATTGTCTGTAACATTAAGTAATTTAGACAATCATCTAAAACACCTAAAACTTATAAAATTGAGTTCTCTCTGTTAGAAAAACATGAGCTAAACTTTTAAAATAACTACACTAAAATTAACTTACCTTGGTAAGAAATTACCTGTACACTCAGCTGTACAGTTCCATCTGTCTTTACTCCTTGGTCAAATAAACTTCGTTCTGGATCCAGCTAAACGGGTAAAATGAATAAGATTATTTTAACACAATCATCTGCTTTAATAAAAATGGATGTACCAAACAGGAATTACTGAAGCACGCTAATTAAATTATAAGAATACATTTAATTATCCAAGTTGTGATATCATTTAATTCTTTGCCAAAATTGAAAATATTTTAACCACTGTGATAGTAATTAAAGACAACATAAACAGAATTTAAGTGGTGGTTTTCTCTGGTTCTGAAGTCTTTAGGATTTTAAATAATCCCAAAAGGCAACTGTTTATTCTATATAAGTATTTAAAGTAGAAGAAAATGCAATTCATCTGTCATGAAAAAGCAAGGGTGTTTAATTAGTGGGGACAATTATTAACAGAATATTTGCCATATCTCCCTTGTAAACAATGACACACATTTAAGATCATGGTTAACTCTAAATCTCTGATCACGAAGTTAATAAAGTTAAAGGACTTATGACTTTACTACTGATCTAGTTATGAACCTCTTTAATTATAATTCTATATCCTTTCAACATCAGTGCTTTTTTTTTCCTTCATATCTCCTTACATTGAATCCATTTCACACAATAACAAATTGATGACAAAAAGTAATTGACTTCTAGACATTTTCGGTTGCCAGTTTAAAAATAGCCTTCCATTGTAATTATCTTGAAGAATGTGTCTGTGTGTGTCTGCATATCATAATGCTGGAGGCATAAGGTTCCCCTACTCTCACTCCCAAGAATTCAGTAAATACTGTAGTGTAGTACAAACATATTTTTTTAATATTAAAAATATATACACATAAAGCCTAAAACCTTAAGTGACTATGCATCTAACCCAGCAGTTCTCAACCTTCCTAATGCCGCGACCTCTTAATACAGTTCATGTTGTGGTGACCCCCAGCCATAAAATTATTTTCGTTGCTACTCTATAACTGTAATTTTGCTGTTATGAATCGTAATGTAAATATCTTTTTGTTTTCCGATGGTCTTAGGCGACCCCTGTGAAAGGGTCGTTTGACCCCCAAAGGGGTCGCGACCCACAGGTTGAGAACCACTGATCTAACCTAATCAGGGACAAGACAAACTGTGTGCCCCCCCCCCCTCCGTAAACACAGGTCAAACGAGGCAGTTTCAGTCCTTAATATAATAGTCTCTCCCTGACACTGTGTTAAAAGTTATCCTAGTATCATGATTTCTCCCCTCTGTGGTAGACACTGGCATTACCCAGCAGAAGTATGGCATGTGTAACTCTGAAGTGAGCTCTCAGGTACTGAACACACTAGCTAGTTCAGTAAGACCGGGCACAGGACAAAACTCAAACATGGTATCTGATCTTGAGTCATATTCCTCAAAGAAGAGCAACTCAGCTGTTCCATCAGCTTTCAAGTCAGGATTCAGCTGAAAATACAAAAGCATTACCGCAAGTGGCAGGCGTTCTCACTCCAAATGTATGTTTATGTTTGCATTAACTGGCATGGAGAACAGAAACTGCTCTCCGTGGCCTTTCTGAGCAGAGGAAGGGGGACAGGGAGGTATGCAAAATGAATCAGACCTCAGGTTAACTCTGAATTCTATGATATGATGAGTTATGCATACTTCTATTTATTCAACAAATATTTATTGAGAATCTATGACAGGCTGGGTACTTTGCAGGTCTTACTTTCATTTTGGTTAAGCCAGGTATTATAAAAACCAAGAAACGTTAAGAGCTGAAAGACAAGTAATAGATGAAGTTCAGATTCCCCTGTATTTTACATATGAGAAAAACCAGGTCAACTCCAGTGACATTGAGTTATTCAATACAAACTTTCTTAAAAGTCTGCCTCGAGCCAGTGAAGAGTTTCAGAGTCACACAGGCCTGGGTTCAAATTCCACTGCAGCCCTTTGTAGCTACACACTGGATTGGGAAGACTGTTTAACCTCTTTAAATCTCAGTTTCTCTTATCTCCAGAATGTGACTAAGAATATGCTGGCTTCAAAGGCTGATGTGAAGGTTAAATAAGATAATTCAGGAGTGTTCTGCAGTTATTTTTTCATTCAATGTAAACGCCCATACAGCTCTAGTTCACCCTTTTTAAAAAATATTTTATTGGGGAATCAGGAAAGGGGAACAGACAAGCGCCATCCCCTTTCTCCTCAGTCCAGCCGTGGATGACGTCACTTCACTGGGCCATGTTGGTACCATCACTGTGCTCCTCCCGGGTGAGGCAGTCACCTGCCAGCCACTGGACGGCCGCTTATCACAGCACATGCCCACTGCCAGACAACCGCACAGCAGCCTAAGCCGTCGCCGGCAACTCACGGCAGCCCAGCTCCAGGTCGAGCTGTTGTCACCATCTTAGCTGTAGAGGGCGCAGCGCCACTGGCCCTCATATGTGGGATCCGAACCGGGGCCCTGTCGCTCAGAGCCCGTATCCCAAGCCAACTCCAATTTTTAATGGCTGCCTCAAATTCCAATCTATAGAATTTATTTATCCAATTCCCTATTTTGGGAACATTTGAGTTTTCAGTTTCTGCACAATCATGCAAAGAATATCTCAGACATACACCTCTGCTCAGGCAGGTGAGCATTTATGGACAAACAATTCACTGAGGTGGAACTGCTAGTTATTTCACATTCAAGATCAATGGACACTAAAAGCTGAATTACCTTCCCCAAAAAGTGTTAGTTTATTCTTTCACTGCAGACTGAAGAAAACCTTAAATCCTGAAATTATAATATTAGGCCCACCTACATTGTTCAGTTTTTGAAGAGCAATTTCCTCCCTCCCCCAATATTTGCTAGACTTATTAATAGGAAAATATATAAGTATGGTTAAATGGCAACTAAAATACACAAATTTCATTAAAACATTTCAATTTATTGCATATCAAACTCTTAAAAATAGTACACATATGATTTTAATTTTTTTTTTAAAAAGCAAAAGTTCTATAATATACAGAAGGGAAGAAGTAAAGAATAAAACTAAATTAAAAAGATGACACAATATACATTAGTACAAATTAGTATTAGAAAACAGTATAAAACTCTAGTGTATGATCAAGGAAGGTCTGGGGAAACTATTTGAGCAATCCAATCTAGCTACTACTTTTTATAAAAAAAAAAAAAAAGACTATAAATATTCTGAAAACATAATACATTGTTACAATACTACCACAGGTAAAATCCTATTGCTTTAATAAACTCCAATAAATATAAACATTGGTATTGAAATTCTTATCCAAAATTTACTGCTGGAGGAAATAAAGATGGAAGGTAATATGAAAATCATTTGGTAAAATTATCTCATTTTAAAGATGAAGAAACTAATGCACAAAGAAGTTAAAAGCAATTTACAAATAGGGTTAGAACACTCTTTTTCAGCTTCCAAGGTCAATGTACTTCCCATTACCTTATGATTAAGCTCTGATTCAAATTTAAACTTCTCATTTTTTAATTTGTGAAAGTAAAAAAATGAAATGTTTGATTCAGTACTCAATCTTTTAAATATAACTTTAAATGGAGAAAATTGTGCTGAAAGAACTTTTATTTCTAAATGCTTAAATTTTATAATAATATAGGTCAAATCTAGCTGTAGCCTATAGAGATTAAAGGCCAACAAAAAAAATTTTTCTGATACAGAATTAATTGCTGAAATACAAATCTCAAAAAAAAAGAAAAAAGAGTACCTGGATATCTTGCAGGCAAATTTCATGAGCATCCAAAGAACACTGTAGTCTTGGTTCTAGCAATTTTTTTAAATTGCCTATTGGCTCATTGATGTCTATGGCCTGGCTTACACATTCAGCTGGTGTGTAGGTTTGTTCTACAATGCTAAACGTTAAAGAATATAATAGTTAACAATTACATTTTTACCCTGGGTATTAAAGTAATAATTTGCTCAAAACAAAATTCAACACCAAAACACATTTCTGGTCTTTGAAACTCATTTCTGCATAGATAGCATTCATAGTGGTAGACTCATCAACCAACTAGTGTTGCCAAACTGAATACTGAATTGCACAAAGAAATGCTAACTTGAAATTTAAAGCACCCTTGCAAATGTATCTCATTCTGTATATACATGTGTATGTATATACAGTACATATAAATATTGCATATACAATATTTAAGGGGAAATGTTTGCATTTGTTATATCTTCAAGTCTTCTCAAAATTTGTAAGCCAACTCTACTAGTCAATTTCCCTTCCCAACTACAATTAAATAAATGTAAATTATAAGATATGAAAATATAAGTTACATAAAATACTTTCCACTTAATTTAATCTGAAAATTACTGGTTATAATCAGCATAGCTCCACATTAAAAAAATTATATTCTTTCTTTAAAACTCTGTTAGGGCTCTTTCATGTTGTTATTTCACAATTTGAATTCTACGGAACTGTAAGTTCCTTAAAGGTAAAACCTTTGGTAAGTAATTCTATGCATCTTTTGTAAATCCTTATTTGGGGCCAAATAGAAGACAGACACCAAGTAATCCTTACTGAATTCGTAAATCTGGAATTCAATTAAGTTTCACATATTTAATTTAAATATGATTTAAATCTCATTTGCAGTTGTCAAAAATAGTATTTAAAAATTTGTCAAGTTCCATTTTCACATAAATTCCAACTATAATGCAATATATATGGCATTCAATGAATGTATATAACCTAAACTCCTTCTAAAACTTTTAAAATTTATAAAATAGATGACTCTAGATTAAAAACAAATTGTTAAGTAACAGTAAACTATTATTATTGTTATTAGTTAAGGTAAAATAATTGGTTCTTTGGCTAAATACCGAGGGTGCCAAAAAATGTATATAAGTGGACACTTAGGTCAACATTGCTCAAGCAGTAGTTCGCCATAATCAGAAGTGTGTGCATGCTGACAGTAACCACTTTGAGCACCTCTTGTAATGCAGAGGTCACACGTGACTTGCATCCGTCTTTTGTTATCGGTATATTGAGTATTACAATTTAAAAAGTTTTTTCCTTTCTTAAAATGTGTATATATTTTTTTGGCATCCTCTGTAATTTTTATCAAATTCTTCAGCTATAGCACAGTGGGTTATAGCTTTCTTTTTTTGTTAACAATGATTCTTTAAGTCAGATGCCACTTTCAGACAGATTTTTTCAAAGACCTATTTTACATGAACTCAACATTTAAAACATTTTAAAATATTTTGTTGCCACCATTTAAGCCTTGGGAGGCTTACTACAAAAATCTGAATTACCAATTTCTCCTGAAAAAATCGGGATGATCTCAAGTCACTCGACCTAAATTAGGGCACAGCAACAATCTGCTACAGCTGTGTTACAACTGCTCCCTTTACACAGCTACTCCCCTGGTCAACATAGTAACTACCAATCTCTTACAGAAGGCAGGCGACATCAGCAAACTTTTTCTATAAGGGGCCAAATAGTAAAAACTTTAGGCTTTGTGGAGAGAGGGAGGGGGAGGGGGAAGAGGAGACACTTCTGAGCTAGAGCCAGACCTCTTCTCTGAGCAGAAGAGGAGGTGGAATGAGTAACCATAGCCTGCTGGCAGAAAAATGGCGAGTTGCTAATCAACTGGCATAAGACCTCAGTGATACCAGACAAGTAAGTTCTAGGGATCTGTGGTGCACTGTGCTTATAGTTAACAACACTGTACTGTGCATTTAAAAATCTGTTGAGGGTAGATCTCATGTTAAGTGCTGTTACCCCAATAAAATGAATTTTAAAAAAACTAAGGCCTTAAATTTCAGCTGCAGTCTTAACTCTCAGCATCCTATTCAACCTCAGTAATTTTGTCCATTCCCACTAGTTATTCTAAACCTTCTCTACAATAGTCCTCTTTTACTTTCAGCATATTATCTCATCTCCTGCTTTACATAGTAAAGTGGGACCAATAGCCCTAACCTTCCTCTACCTTCTCGACTCCCAAATCTCTAGTTTTACTCATATTCTCCCCTTGGATTCTGAACTTATTACCACTGCCCTCCTTCCTTAATGGAGTAATATTCTATTACTAGTCTAAGAACACTTTTCACTACTCTGTATGCTTAGTATTGTACATACAATTACTTCCACACCTATATGTCTCCTCAAATACAATGTGGCCTCTATAAGAACAGGTTACTGATTCATATATTCATATATTCCTGACAGTTACTAGTTCATAGCAGTTACTTACAGATATTTGCTAAATTAGTTCCAGCTGTGCATTAAACTTTTTCTGAAATAAAAGTAACCAGTACAGACAAAAGAAAAAAAAAGAGTCAAACAGTGCCCTAAGGGATAAAAATGATCACAATCAATTGCTTAATCATTATCAGCTATGCTAATTCTATCTTTAGTTTAAAACTTTTTCCCTCTCAGCTACAAACTCATTAAGTCAGAGGGAAAAAAATCAATACATTACTCCCCAAAATGCTGAGGTCAATTGAGAGAAAACAAACAAAACAAGACCCCACAAGAACTCTGGCTTGATTCTTAATTTTAATTAGGTATGTTAACAATATAAAGAGTGGTAAACTCAGAAAACACCCACCTTTCTTCTGTGCACTCTGCTTTCTCTGTTCCATCAATCTCAATTTCTATTAGCTCCTCTGCTTCTCTTTTAGTCATGGTTGAAGTATTTCAAACCTCAACCCTGTAAGAGTTAAATTATAAGACATTTTGAAGCTATCTACACAAACAGAAATGATACACAAGAAGTAGAAACCCAATTCAAATAAAAGCAGAGGGTAAATAGAAGAGGTGGAAGTAATGTCCACATAAAAGAAAACCCACAAACGATATTTACAAGGTGTGATTAAATATGGTGAATGTTTAAATTTAAAAAAATTATTACAGTAAAGTCACATTGCCATCAATCCCCCTCAAAATACTCCCCTTCACTTCGAACACCCTTATTCCCATCATTCTTGCCACTTTCTGAAACAGGTCTGGAAGTCCCTCTTTCATGAGTATCTTTAGTTACGCTGTCGTGGCTGCTTCGATGTCCTGCATCATTTTGACTTTGGGGAAGAGCCAGAAGTCGCACGGTGATACAGTGAATAAGGTGGATGAGGACACACTGTAATGTTTTTATTTGATAGAAATTGTCGTACCAGAAGCAATGTGCGACACAGAGCCTTTCTGTTGTGATAAAAAAATATGGTGAATGCTGAGGCCGAGGACCATCCAATGGAAAGGCAGGGGTCTTCAATACAGTTAAGTGGTGCATCAATAGTAACAGCATGTGGCAAGTTTCAACTTGTTTGATGAAGTCAGTTGGGTGTGAGCTACAGATGAGACAAAGTGTGTTTTAAAGTGTGCCATAAATCATCCTCCATCATGAAAACGCTCCGTGTCACACATTGCTTCTGGTACAGCAATTTGTCAAACAAAAACATTACAGTGTCCCCTCATCCACCGTAGTCACTGGATCTGGCACCATGCGACTTCTGGCTCTTCCCCAAAGTCAAAATGACTATGCAAGGTAAACGTTTTGAATCGATTCAGGGCATCAATGCAGCCACAACAGTGCAACTAAAGACACTCACAAAAGAGGATTTCCAGAGCTGCTTCAGAAAGTGGTAAGAATGATGGGATAGGTGTGTTCGTAGGGAGGGGGAGTATTTTGATGGGGGTTAATGGCAATGTGTCTTTCACTATAATAATTTTTTAAATTGAAACATTCACCATATTTTTTTATCACACTGCATATAAACTAGTTTTGTTTAGATCGTGTTTATTAGCCTGATATAGATTTGTTGAAATATTATTCAGCCCAATCTCAGTCAATAAATTAACTCAAATTACTTCAAAATCAAGTGAAAGGTATGTTAAGTATATTACAGCAACTCAATCTTAATAACAGACTCAAACCTGCAGCTTAAATAAAATCAACATGGAAATAAACTACAACTGTTCAGCTAAAAGCTGTACTTTATTAGCAGAATAAAGAATGTACTTTATTAGCATTGTACTGACAGAGTAATAAGAAATTAAAGTTACTCATAGCTTTGATTTGTGTTACAAATTACATATCTTTTAAGTACAATATTCTAAAACAGCAAAACAAAATCATTATCAATATGCACATGACTGTAGTTATTACAGTAGCACTAGGAAACTAACATGTCTTTCTTCCCACTTTTCAAAGGGCTGTAACTCTCCTCAGGTCCCAATATCTCCAACTGCTGGGGAGCTGGTTTTCTGGCAATTCAGTCTATAAATAGCTGGCATCCAAATCTAGATGCCTGGTACAAACATGGTCCCTTTATCACATTAAGGATGCTCTCACAACTCCCGTGTAGGAAGAAAGAACAATAAGAGGGTGGGATTCTCCACTAAAATAGATATATACACATCACGCTCACCCAGCAGACCAGCTAGGCCGCAGCCGACATTTGTTTGGAATAATAAAAGGATGAAGGACTTTTCTTTTCTTCTGACCTTGGCCTCCTAAGTCTTCCCTTTCACCAGTAAAGTCTATTCCTTAAGATTACTATGTGTAAAGCTGTGAAAGTCATCCTGAGCACTACAGTAAAATGGTGGTGACCCAGCAGATATCAACCTTATAGGACAACATAAGGGCCACCCAGGAAGGGATATTTGTTTACAAATGTATACAAAGTGCTTTGAACAGTGCCTCACCCTTAGTAGGCACTCTATTAATGTGTTGAAAATATGAAAAAGTTACAAGAACTATTACACGCCATATAAAATTGACTCCAGATGCCTTAAAGACTTAAACGTAAAAGGTAAAACTATAAAAGCTAATAGAAGAAAATGATGAGGATTTTTTCGTGGTTCATGGATAGAAAAAAAATTCTTAAATTCCATAAACATAAACCATAAAGAAAACACTGATGGATCTGGTTATATGAACATTAAAGTTTATGTTCAATAGATAGGCTACAATGTGGGAAAAGGTATTTCCAATATCCAAAAGTGACAAGGGACTAATAACTGGAATTGGCAGTGAACTCCTACAAGTTGATAACAACCCCACAAAAGTCAGGACAAATTACAAAAGCAGGTAAAGCATAGGAGAAGAAAATTCACAGAAGGGGAAACTAAGGCTATGAAGAAGTGTTCAAATTCATATCATTCAAAAATGCAATTTAAAACAAGGAACTACCCACTTTATACCATGTGTTTTTGTGTGTTGGGGGTGTATGGCAAAAATTAAAATGTAAAATGCTGAAAAGAATTAGCAAGGACATGGGGACATAAGAATCCTCTGCCTCTCTTGATGGAGTACAGACAGGTCTGGCAACTCTGGAGAAAATATTCTGGCAGGACTTGCCCAAATCAAGTATGCTTATACCTATGACTCAGCAATTTCACTCTCAGAAAAGCATTCCAGGGACAGTCCCAAATTGATTGATAAGGATGTTTACGTCAGCTTTGTTGGTGACAGCTGGAAGCTGGAGACAATACAAGTATCCATAGTAAGAAAGTACTGTGCTACAAGAAAAAGGGAAAGCATACACCATAGAAGTTTGGAAGCCATTAAATACAACACAAAATCATAAAAACTGTTCTGTACTGAAAAAAAAAGTGAACAGTAAGGTTCACAGTAGAACAACACTTTAGAAGATCTTTATCTAATTTTCTGTGCCTATAAGGAAGTCCACTCCTATCTCCATAACCTTTTTTGAAAAAAAGCATTAGAAAACAACTGAATTTTCTGGGAACTTTGGAAAGAATAAATAAGTATATGAGGAAGTAACCAGAAGTTGAGAAATGGCCCTAAAGGCTTAGGCTTAACCAGGAGGGATACCTGTGGTCCCCCACTATATAAGCACTAAAACAGGGAGTTGTTAAAAAAGAAACTTACCTTATCATCTTCCCAAAAAGTTATAGATCAGTCCCCAGAAGATGCAGACTATAGAAAAAATGAACCTCATAGACTTTCGGAAAAAATACTCATAGTCTCTAAGTTGATCTTTTTCTCAGTTTTCTAAATTTAGCCTAGAGAAGCAAAGGAGAGATTTGGGAAATTATCCAAATCTTTGATGTCATTGCATAAGTGGGTGTTAGCTCCTCTTTTTCTAGAACCAATTCCCCAGGATTCTTTGTCAAAATTTGAATATTTAATATACATAAAATATGCATTTAATATATTATACCTAAGTGTAATCTGGGAGTGCCTGCCTGATCAACTGCACGTTTTTTCAAGTTAAAAAATACTTCTAAATACCTGAAGAAATTAAAATACATTTTTGTCTTTAAAAATAAAGCCAGCAGTCAAGAAAAAATAAAGCGCATACATCTGTGAAGAAAAATAATGTGTGCATGTGTGGAGAGGGAGAGAGAGAGAAAGCAAGTGTGGAGAAAGATTAATTTTCCTTTACCAAGCAAAGGTGTTCATTACATAATTTTTCAATTTTCCTGTAGATTTGAAGTTTTGTAAGTGGGATGTTGGGAGGTAGGAGATTAAACAGCTTTACTTTAGTATTCAGCCCCCACACCTGCTCGCATGACTTGTATTAACACCTAGCTCAGTATTTATTTTATTACTTCAAAGACTATATACCCCTCATAACATTATCGTCCCGTATATGCAATCTAAACTAAAACTGACTTAAGTTCACCTAGTGTCAGAATATGCCTAAAAATAAATAAGCTTGGAAAACCTGGCTCAAACCCGAAGAGGGGTTATTCCCTTAGTTGGAAAGAGTTGGCCAGTTTCCTTGGAAGTTTATAAGACAGCACAGTGCCTAGGAACATGCTATGCCTGCCCATGTCTTCACTTGCCTCCAGTGAGCCGTTCTAAATCTTTTGCTCCTCCCACGAGTCAGACCTACGGCGAGTTTTCTAAGTGACCGCTCATTATCTTGTAATGCAGTAAGTCTTCGGCATTGTCTTCCCTGCCGCTAACCTAATCAAGCTAGAATCCCTGAATACAAACGCGCGCTAACAGCTAATCTTCCAGCACCCAGGAAACTAAAGAAGTTGGCAAGCTACAGTAACACATCGCTTTCCCTTTGTCTTACCGTTTGTTTTTTTAAAAGAAACCCAATATATGTACATGGCTTTGAGACACTACGGGGCAATTCTAGAACAACTGGATTTGAAATGAGAGCGAATCGCCGAGTCGGCGAGGACACTCGTTTTCCACCTTCCTCTGAAATGCCGGGGGCGTCAGGATCACATCCCGATCGCGGAGGCTGCGGACCACGGCGGATAGTGGAGAAGGGGGACAGCGAGGGGAGGGAGCAGCGAAAGGTGACAGGCGCCGCCCGGGCCCCAGGGGCACGCAGCTTCCCAGAACCCCGCGCCCCCCGCCCCTCCCCTCCGCTCCCCGCACAGCCTCCCCCGCCCCTCCCCGCCCGGCTCCCTCAAGTCTCCACGAACGGAAATGGGAGTCACAGCGCCGGGGACCAGCGGAAACAAAACACAGAGGCGGCCGCGGGGGGGCCGCTTTGGAGGAAGAAGGCCCCGGAACGACGCCGGCCTGCGCGGGCCCGCACTCCCCTCCTCCCCTACGGCCGCACTCACCCGCTCCGAATCGACCCTGTTGCCCCCGCCCGCACTCCAAAGCCCGCTGAGAACAGCAGCGACGCGGGCTCCACGTGCAGCGTCTCTCCCAGTAAAACGTGCAGCTCCCGCGACTCGAAGTGTGAGGCCCCTGGGCCCTTCCCGCGGAATCAGCGCCGAAACTCCCAACCCCCCTCCCGCCTCCTAGGCACCTCCGGTTTCAGGACTACAACTCCCAGCAGGGTATGCGAAACGAACGCCCGAGGCAACGGAGGCGCACAAGGGAGTACAACGCCCTAGTCCGCTTTGTTTTACACTGTAACTTTGTACGTTCATACACTTCAATAACCCAAGGAACAAGACGCTGATTTGGGGCGGGAGGATTGGAACTAATGGACAGGCCAGTCTAAGTGCGCATGCGTACACAGCAAGGTTTCCAAGAGGGAAAAGCAGGTCAAGTTAGGCGAAGGAAAGATGGCGGAGACGTCGCTAGGGGACCCGGAAGCACTTACCCTCCACTTCCTCCTCCTGTTTGCCTTCTGTCTCACCTAGAGCCGTCCGGTCGCAGACTGTCTCCGAGACGCTTCCTGTCCGGTGAGCGTCGACCGACTGAAACGGCGGCCCATAATGCATTGCGATGGCGGGTAGGCGGGTGGGGGCGGAGCCAGGGCCGGAAGTAGAACGGTGGCGGCGGTGGTGGCTCTGGCAGCTCGGGACTGAGTGCAAGGTGACTGGGGCGGGTAGCTGGACTAGCTTAGCCTCTTGGGACTCGGATTCTGAGTTTCTTCACTGGGCCTGGGCTGCGTATTACCTCAGCCCTTGAGGAAAGAGCAGGTTCTGTCCCAGGCACCTTCCATGTCCTGGCCCGGGGTCACTGCGGACCTCGGCGCTTTTAGGCCTTAAAGTTTGCGGTAGCCTTAATATATAATCCTGATAAAACCCTGATACTACTACTCTGAGGGCAAACGGGGGGCACGAGTTGCAGGGAGGCGGAGGGTTCATGGACAGGCAGCCCAGCTGGGGCAGCCCAAGGTCATGCGGCGCAGGTCTGCAGCCAGGCCTGCCCGACCTGGACGCGCAGGAGATTGTTCTGAACTATTTAAAGCAGAATGTACACCGTAAGAAGGAAGAGGGTGATAGTCTTAAAGTTTGCAACCTGAAAATGTTGATAGTGCTAAAACTTGGTTAGGCAGCGGGGTTTTACATTCTTTTCCCTGCACAATCTTAACACCCAAACAGCTCCAAGGAACAGGACGCTGACTGGGGGGCATGGGGGGCGGGGTGCTTGAACTACGGGAGAGGCCAGAGTGCGCAAGCGAACCCGACAAGGTTTCCAGGAGGGAAAAAGAGTGGGTCAAGTTAGGTGGATTGTGAATTGACTTTAGGAATATGCTTTGAAGAGGCAGCGGAAGGTCTCACCGTTGGCTGGTCATCCATCATTGTAAACAGGAGAACCATGGCCCCCTCTGCACATGCTGTACTCTCCTTGCTGCTGCCTTCCCCAGTCTTTTCTGTCAAATCCCTGTCATGTGCTCTCGTGGCACTACATAGTACTCGAATAGAGAACTTATCAGTTGGCATTTTACGCTTGTTTGTGTATGAAAGTGTCTCCTGCAGGCCAGTGGACAGTCCCTACTCGCTAGATATTTAATCAGTGGGGAAAAAAGTGAAAGGGAATAAAAAGGACAAGTTTTGACAGTGAGACTATGTGTTTATTTTTTAGACAAAGTGAAGTTTGAGGGCCCTGTAGGACTTATGAAGGGATGAGAACTGTTGAATGTATAGGTTTGGAGTTCAGGAAAAAGACCAAACTTAGCGTGTGCTTTGGGAATCTTTAATACTTAGATGATAGACTTCGGAAAAATGAAATGGATTTTACCCATGTTGCAGTAGGAATAACATTTTTGTAATCAGAGCAGATTAACTGGGAATATAAGCAATTCAATAACCTTTCTTATACATAGTTCTATTTTCTGTTACTAGGAGAGATAAGCACAGCGTCTTCTGATTTTTAACAGTACGTAGTGCCATAGGGTGCAAGGAGAGAATATGGAAGTATTGTACGTCACAAAATACTGAGGGCTAAACAAACGTTAGATGACATTATTGCTGAGTGTTAAGCATGTCCTTACATTGCCGGAAGGGAAAACTTACATCCGGTTGCATGACTTAAAAAATATATTTGAATCAGTCAGATTCTACTTTGTAACCTTGGTCCTGGTATTTACCTCTAAACCTCAGTTTCTGTATGTAAAATGGGAATGATGATGAGTAGCACCTTAAAAGTCATTGGTTGTTTGCTCCCAGTGTTTTCTCAAGTGTTTTTCTCTAGTGGGGTATAGGAATGACACGTAATGAATTCTTTAATTTTTTTCAAATAGTGTGCTTCCACCCTAGCTGGTAAAGGGTATTGTGTTGATTGCGGGATTTCTTTGGGTAGTTTTTAGTTAGTATTCCAGGGCTTTTCAACCTTTGCACTATTAACATTTTGGACCAGGTAATTCCTTGTTGTGGGAAGGCTGTTGTTTCTGTTATTGTTATTATAGGATGTTTGGCAGCATCCCTGGCTATTACCCACTAGAAATTAGTAACACCCCATTCAGGACAACCAAAAATGTCTTCAGGTTTGTCAGATATCTCTTGCAGGTTAGCCCCACTCTGTTAGAAAATCCCTCTGCTATTCTACTATCTTCTAGCTTAGTGCTTCTCAAACGCTCTGGTAAAGGGCCATTTCTCCCACAACCGCTGTGGATACTTGTGAAGATACAGTAAAAATAAATTACCAGAAAGATGAGATGCAAGACAAAATAATGAAGACACAAAATACAAACTCTAATTTTTTATTATTAAATTCAACAGATACAAATTATTGTCATGTTGCTTAAAGGTTTCTAAATGCTTATTCCCAATTTTTGTGTTACTCTAAACCAGAAACACAATTTGTATACTACCACTGGTCCACGGACCACACTTTGAGCAGTAGTAATGTAACTTAATAGAAGTCCAGTATCAATATGACGATGATTACTGTTGTTGATATTATTAGGTAATTTGGGGGGGCATGAAAATAATGTTAACATGTCAGATTTTCACTTTAAGATTCAGAAACTTGATCAGGCTATATTGAGGTGTGAATTTTATCACCATTCCAAAATAGGGTGTGGTCATAAGCCTTTTCATTTTAACACACTGTCTTTCTTAATCTGAGGGAAATTTCTTCCAATTTCTTATGGCTTCCTTATCCCTTTTCTTTTGGAATTCCTGTTTTTATATATTTGTTGTAATTTGGAATTTTTTTTTTGCTTTTTTTCTTTGAAGACACTAATTGGGGTCTCAACTGAAATCATCTAATTGATCTACTGAAGTTTTTTAGTTAGAAAATCATGTCTTTTCGCTTCAAGAAGCTGAAGGATTTGGAAGTCTTTAAGTCCTTATTTTTAAAAATCAGATTTTCACCTCCTTTACAAATTCTGTGTCACTGATCAGGTTGTACCGCTTGATGTTCTCTCTCGTTGGTGGGTTCCCTTGGGCTGGTCGCTGTTTTTCCTTGCTGGTTCTTTTGGACTTAGATTTGGTTGTTACAGAATGCCTTGAGTCATGCAGTTTCAACAGGCACAGCAGTTTCTTCCCCTGTGGGTCTGTGAAGTAAACTTCCAGGCTATCCCGACTGAGGCAACTGTCTCCAGTGTCCCCAGCCAGCCCCCTTTTGGCCTTTTGAGGGGGTCAGGGAAACCTAGCACGTTTATTTTGGGGCCAGGATTGTTCTTTTCCTTCTGGGGTTGGGCAGTTTTCTAGCATCCTAACTTGACTATTTCCCCTGGTCCTAGACTAAGTTCATGGAGAAGAAACACCCCTCCTGTATGTTGTGCTTTCTTTCTGCATCTCACCCTAGTGGGGCCACACACAGGCCTGAGTTCCTAACTTCCTAGGTCCCAGAGCCTTTGGTTAAGAAGTAAAAACTTGCAATGAGGAATGGAGAGGGGAATGGAGCGATGGTCATGTGACTGTTCTTAGCATTCACTGAGTTCTGATGTGCTTTAAGTTCTGTAGCAATTAGTAGAATTAGATTTCCACTATAATGTATTTAAAGGCACTTTACAATTACATATATATTAAAGTATACAAATATTCTGGTGCTTGATTTCAGTAACGGAGTCACCATGATTCTTCAGAGGCTCTTCAGGCTCTCCTCTGTCATTCAGGCTGCAGTCTCAGTCCATTTGAGGAGGAATATTGGTGTTACAGCAGTGGCGTTTAATAAGGAACTTGATCCTGTACAGAAACTCTTCGTGGACAAGATTAGAGAATACAGAACTAAGCGACAGTAAGTGGGTAGATGATCAAGTATGGTGTAAATATAAATATTCAAAGTATGTAGTAAGTTTTGAGATGATAATTAAAAAATTACTTGGTGTTTGAAAGTGTCTAAGACCTTCACTGAGCTGATCCCTAACAGGGCTCATGAGGTGCTCCAAAAGAAGGAGAGAAGATCTGGATTTTTTGTAAGTCCCAATTTTATCTTTTTTTCTATGGGTTCCCAGGGAGTATCCCATTAAATCTATTGTCATTTAAGATGTATCCTTATTACACTGTTATTATATATTAGAGTCGATTCATAGAAATATCACATAGGATCTTGTAACTCATTTAGGAACTATACAGTAGTTACGCCTTATGCGTGGTTTCACTTTCTGTGGTTTCAGTTACCTGCAGTCAACCTAGGTCCAAAAATATTAAATGGAAAATTCTAGAAATTAGCAGTTTTAAATTGCACACCATTCTGAGTAGCATGGTGAAATCTCTTGCTGCCCTGATCTGTCTGGTCCAGGGTGTGACTCATTCCTTTGTTTAGTCCTATCCATGCTGTGTATGTTACCTACCAGTCGGTCACTTAGTAGCCACCTTAGTTATTAGAGAGAGACAGACCACGGTCACATAACTTTTTTTTTTTAGCTGAGCCATCCTGCCACCTGTTGGCAGCTCAGCTCGGGTTGGGAATCGAACCAGCGACCCTGTTGCTCAGAGCTTACTCTTTTTTTTTTATTGTGAAATACACATTTTTTAGAATTAGTTTCAGCTGTACAACACAGTGCAATAGTTATACTTTTTGCTCCTCGAAGTGACAACCCCCCTCCCCCAATCCGCCGCCCCACTCCCCCCCAATATCATACAAATCTATTACAATTCCCTTGACTCTACTCCCACACTATACTCCATGTCCCATGACCAT
>NW_017731713.1:1558277-1583410 GCF_001890085.2 Hipposideros armiger
ACACACACACACACACACACATACATATATATATATATTCACTTATAGTTGACATACAGTATTATACAACATCAGCTTCAGGTGTACAATGCAGAGAGCTTGCTCTCTTGAGTGCGCTCTTAACCAACTGAGCCGCTCAGCCGGCCCCAGATTACTTTTATTACAGTATATTATTGTAATTGTTCTATTTTATTATTGTTAATCTCTTACTGTGCCTAATTTATAAATTAAACTTTATCACAGATATGTATGTAGAGGAAAAAACATAGTGTATACAGGGTTCGGTGCTATGCATGGTTTCAGGCATCCACGGGGGTCTCAGAACATAACCACCACAGATAACGGGGGCTACTGTTATTTGAAAAAAACTAAATCCTTTAGACATTGATTAGCCTTAAGTCATTAAACTAATTGGGGGAAAAACATATGATCAGCATATTCTGACTCGGTTTAGTGCCCTCTCCATGACATCATGATTTAGGGGAAATGTTAAACATAGCGTCCTTCCTTTAATGCCTTTTCCATACTTATATATTTCTGGGAATATCAAAAGACAGAAGACTCTGAAATGGCATAAAGCAAGTGCAGGAAAAACATGATTACAGAACCACACAGCTTTGGAGATGAAGGATGACCTTAGCTATCATCAAGTTCAGCCCCTAAATCTTTGGAAAAGTTGTATACATCAGTTCATAGTTAAATTTGTGTGTTTGTTTTGTTTTTAATTATTTAGTTGTCTACCATGTTGAAAGCACTGGGCTACAAAAAAAGAAGCCACACTACATTTCCATAATATTCTTATATTTGATAGGGGTAGAATGCTTGTAAGCAAGTAAATACACTATAAGTAAAAATGGGTTAGATGCTGAGATATTGGCACTTTGAATGTTTAGGTAGTTCATAGGAAGGAATCCTCCTTTCTAGCTGGAGGCATTTTAGAGGGTGTCTTGGAAGAGTGAATGTTTTATCTTGGATTTGAAGGCAGCGTTTGAGGGCATTCATCCCTGTTGAGAATGTCATGAACAGCTGTGAATGATTGTTCTAGTTGAAAAAAAAAAAATGAAGTATTTACTCACGATTTTACTTACAGCTTGAAAGGGTTCTCAAATCCATAGAAGGAAATCTAGACACACCCAGGGGTCTACCCCAGGTTATAAACAATTGGTGTGAAGGTTGGACAGATAAATGGGTGTCAGAGGAGGATATCATTTAGGAGAAAAGAATGGTGTAAGCTAAGGCATGAAAACTAGAGAGCATATTTGGGAAATTGTGTAGTGCTGTTTCCCAGGACTGTAGAGCGTCTGAAGAGTTAGGGAGCAGTAAGGCTAGAATGCAGTTAGAATGAGGGATTATGGAAGGCCTTGATTATAGACTTGACAAATAAGATATATGGAAGGCATTTATGATAAATTAAAAGTTTTTAAGTAGAATGGTGGGATGGAACAAAATTACAATGTATTTGGAAGATTATTTTAATCAGTGTATTGGGGAAATTGGGATGAGAAAAGAAGGAAAACAAACATGTTAGGAAAATACAATAATCCAAGCATTGGTTGATGAGAATCTTATCTTTATAGCAGTGGGAATATAAAAGTGACAGTCAAGACACAGACTTTTGAGAATGGGCGACGAGCAAGGTTTTGTCATTACCAAAACTAAGGAGGGAGAGAGTGAAGGGATTAAAATGAAGACATAGTTGTGGAACTCACAACAACCTTATTGATGTTATCTCCATTTTATATATGAGGAAACAGGCTAAAAGGTTAGAATTTGCCTACAATCATACTATTCAATAAGCAGGTGTGCAGGATTGATTGAGGAATGTGAGTATCTTCTGTCCGGAGGTACTGATGCTGTTTGCACTTTAACTGTCTTTAAAAGCCTGTCCTATAAGAAGTCAGTCACTAGCTATGTATACCCAGAATCAGAGGAGTCGGCTGCATTCATTTGTGCACACAGCTTGGAGAGGTGTTCTGAGCATGGAGGCTAGGCGGGAACCCAACTCCGCCACTTACTAGTTCTATGACCTTGGGCAGGTTATTTAACCTCCGCACCTCAGATTCCTCTTACATAAAATGGCAATGATGGTAACAGCGCTTGTTTCATAGGATGTTATAGAGGTTAAGTGACTCAGTAAATTACCATGCCTGGTATTTTTTAAGTGAAATAAGCAAGTCTCCCTTGAGTGTCTGCTTTGTCCCAGTCACCATGCTAGAGCCTGGGGATCTATAATAAACAAGGTGGGCTGGGAGACTTACAGTCAGCTGAGGAGGCAGATGATTTCTGACCCCTTTTTATCATAAGAGTACATAGTAAAGTTGTAACAGCCGTCATCTCTTCTTTTAGTAACCAGTGTATTGATGAGACTGGCTGGGTCTTCTCACAGCAGTTGGTAAAGCTTGTGGATCCCAGAGCTCGAAGACAATCATCAAAGTACCTGTTGAAGGCTCTAGGAGGAACTGCACTGTTTATTTCAATAGCTGTTTTTCACATGTGACTATTCAAATTCTAATTACTTACAATTAAGTTTAAATAAAAATTCAGTTTCTCAGTCACCTTAGCCACATTTCTAGTGCTGTCTAGCCAGATAACGGCTGGTGACTACCGTGTTAGACGGCACAGATACAGAGCATTTCTGTGATCACGGAAGCATTCATTGCATGTGGCAATCCAGAATTAAAGGAAGTTGGGTCCGTGACAAGAAATATCATTAATGAGTTCTTAAATCAGAGTTCTCTATACTTTTCTGCGGAAATTCTGTCACATAAGTAAGACCCTTTGCCTTTTCATAGACATGCAAAAATATTATTACCCTTGACAGAATTTTCACGTGTAAATTTTTTGATATTGTGCATTGATAGGCAGGCAGTAACACTATGACAAACACAGAAGAATTTGTGCAAAGAATTAAGTAGAGCTAATGGGCCCCACTTCTGGCCCATGGTGCTAATATTTATTTTCCCAGAGCACAACTCTAATGTTGTCATTTTATTGCTTGGCAAATGAAATAGAAACTCCCAGGCTGAACATTTTGGGCCTCCCATGATCCGGGGCCCGCTGGTTTGGCCACCACACTGCTTAGTATTCCCCCCACACAGCCAGTGCTTTCCCACCTCCACATCTTTGCTTTTCGGGCTTAGAATATCTCAAATTAAAATCTGACGCAAATGCGTGATTTGTCACAAATGCCACTTTTTTAAAGTGAAACTTTTTTCTGATTAACTCAGCAATAGTGCTTTCAACTTGAGTAGCTTTTAGTCAAACTATGTCTTTGAAGTTCATCACATGACTCCTTTACAGCAGAAATGTTTATAAGTGTGTTACTTTTTTCTTCTAAATGGCAATACCTCTGAGGGGTAGGAAATAATTTATTTCTTTGTTAGGCCCCTATTATAGAAACTTAAAGTTACGGTGATCTTTTAAAGCCATTTGGTGGTGGCTGATTTCAGTAAGATAATAGTAATAGCACTAAGTGCTCACATTGTGCCAGTCACTGCGCCAGGTGGTACATGTGCATTATCTTTACAATGCTCTGAGCACCACCATTAGGGAGGACCTTGAGTTTTAGATGTGGAATCTGAAGTTCAGAGTGCACCTGCCTCACTCCGATTTATGCAGTTAGTAGAGCTGACATTCAGACAGAAGTAGTCATGGACTCCAGAGCCCATGGCCTTGGACGTTACTCCTCATTGCAGCTTAGACCCTAAGAGATGCTGACTTGATACGAACCCTTGATGCTAACAATCCTTGACTGTTAGAGGTTTGTTTGAAGTTGTTTCGTTTATGTGAAGCCTTGTCATACTAAAATAGTTTGGAATTGAAATTCAAGTGGAAATACTTGTTTTCTTCTGGAAAACTTTATATTCCCCTGCATGAATTTCTTTAAAAGAAGCTTGATGGGTGAAAGTAATTTTGGTTTCATAAACTAGTACATAAAAAAAGTTTTTACTTGCTCACTTACTCACAGGTCATCTGGAGGACCTGTGGATACTGGCCCAGAATATCAGCAGGATTTGGAGAGAGAGCTGTTTAAGCTTAAGCAGATGTTTGGTAAAGCTGACATGAATGCGTTTCCTGACTTCAAATTTGAAGGTAAGTCCCTTTAATGAAGGATTCATTCTTGTGGGAGATCATTTTAAGTGGAAAATGTTTATACTTTTTTTATACTTAACTTGGATTGTTAAGAGGATTAAAGGACAGTGACATGTGAATTTATAGGTACAGTGACGTGTGCGTGGAAGCTCTGGGATAAACATTGGCCATTGGTGTAGGAGACCACATAATACAGAGGTTAAATGGTGAAATCAAACTCCCTCATCTTGAACCTTGACAGTATCACTTAGGAAGTGTGTGATCTTAATTAACTGGTGCGTTTCCCATCTGACTTGGGGAGAATTAGAATATCTTCCTCATCCGGTTGTTGTATTTAAGTGATATATGTAAAGTCAATAGTCAGGCTCATTGCAGGTGCTGAATAAATCATTAGCAATCGTTATATTTCCATATAGATGTTTAGAAACAGTAGGTATTCACTAGAAAACAAAATTGGAAGACTGATGAGTTAAACATTGAAGCCTTGTCAATGAATGCATTTTATTGCAGTATGGCTAAGCTTGAACCTTCTTTTCTTCTTCTTAGAACCCAAATTTGAAGTCATCGATAAACCTCCATCCTGAAGAAATAATGTGAAATTTATCTGGTAATTTGTCCTAAATAAATTGTACAACTGATCAGAAGCATCAGAATAAACATACATTTCACAGTTGCCAAACGTTCTTTTAATTCTGATTCCAAATAAATTTCATGATGTTGGATGTATGCTTGAGTGTGTTGAGTTGTACTTTAGCATTGCTTTTAAATCTTCCCATTTGGTTATAACGAAGCAGATGGAGAACTTGGATAAATTGAGTACAACTTGCCTGTTGCCTGCCAGATTCTTCTCAACATGCAGAGCATCCTTTTCATTGTGGAGACCTACTGTCTGCGGGGAGCCAGCCTGACCTGAGGAATGTTTTTCCACCAGAATAAGAAGGGTTCATAAATCCTTTTCATCGCTTTTTCAGGAAACTCAAGTGTAATTTTGAATATGTACAGGAATATCCATTTTGTTGTAACTTCCATCTCCTCAAACATTAAATGCTTTTATCCCAGTCACCTAGGTCTTTCCTCCCCCCTTACAGCTTATGGTCACGGTCTGTTACAGTGCTGTATGGAGGAGGGAAGGTGGGGGCCGGAAGGTTCCCCCAAGGAACTTCCCTTTAAAAGATTAACCTGTATGGTGTTTTGCCCCAGTGAAGGAAGATCCAGCAGATGCGCGCTGGATGAGTGGCATAGTAGGCACGTCCAAATTTCAGTAACTAGATAGCTCTCACATATTTAAAAAAAACAAACATCTGTGCCTTTTTACATCTGACAGTCTCTCTGACGTATGTCAATGAATATGGGTCTTAGTAAGCAGTTTTCTTTAAAAATGTGAAGTCAAAAAACAGGCTTTATGAGTTTAGCTCACTTCAAAAGAGGAAAACGTTTTTACTAGGGCGCGCCACACCAGCTGAAGCCAAACCTGCTGAGGAGTACCTTTTTCAGAAGACCCACAAATACTTTCTAATGGTATAAGTAGAAGAGATGGCCCAGTTTTCTTCAAATGAAGCTAAGCAATGACAGTTCCATTGAACTACTTTTATTTAAATCATTGTAGGCCTTGAAATAATTTGATGTTTAGTTATGGCACTATTAAAGGTAACGAGGAAGTCTAGTTGCTCAGGTCCTTTCTCTAATCCCGGAAACAGCTCTGGTCCACCTGCGGGAGGAGAGCAGCCTGGGGGCAGCAGTGCACTGGCTGGTCCGGTCTGAGAAGCGAAAGGACCGAGCCTTCCATCATGGGCTTCCTCTCCTTTTCTTTGTCCCTCCCTCACTCAGTTTGGTCGAATTTAACTTTTATGATCTCACACCTATTTTTCTTATACGTTTTTTCATCTGTCTCACCACTATTTGGACTTCGCTTGAATACCCCAACCTCTTTATTCATTATGTAGACAGAAAGAGCCTGTTTGAGAATGACGGCAGGAACGCTGTGCTAAGCACCCCACCCCCGTGCCCCACATCGTCAGGCTGCCTTTATAGCTAAGTTTCACCCAGGGAAGTGCTTCCCTTTTCCAGCTGAATGCTTTGCGTCATGGGTGTTAACCAACCTCAGCTTCCTCAAGCCCCTTCCTCATTCTGGTGAGGCTGCCCCACGTCTCACGCCTTCATCTGTCAAGTCAGCCTCCCAGTGCACTTATCCTGCACTTAACCCTTGGGGGCCACCTTATATGTTTATTACAAATGACCTCTACCTTTTAGGTTTTTAGCTATTTAAAATGGATTTTTTTTCTCACTTGCCTGATGTTACGGGCTCAATTATGTTCCCCTAAAATTCGTATGTTGAAGTCGAAACCCCCAGAACCTCACTCTGTGATTGTATTTGAAGATAGGCTATTAGGGTGGGCCAGAATCCAACCTGCCTGGTTTCCTTATAAGAAGAGGAAATTCGAGTTGAAAGGTACCAAGAACTGCGAAGAGACATGCGTCTTAATTATCTAGTGCTACCTTTAATAATAACCAAAGACGGCTTCTGTTCTGGGCAACTTTTACTTATTTAAAGCCATTTGGTGTAGGGATTTTTGTTTGTTGGGGGCTATTACTGTTTCTCTGATTGTTGCTGCCTGCAGGCCTATAAATGCTGCCTTTCTCTGGTTAGGTGCTGCGTGTGTGAGTTCTTGGCTCTGGGCTAGGAGACCTCCCAATTGTACAGATGACCTTCAATGGGAGGTCCACTCCAACTCCATCTCTTCCAAACTCCCCTCGGCTCATATATGCAGCACCTAACCATTGAAGCGGGTATTTGTACCCAGATTATTTATGATTTTCTTTAAAAGTGGGATACTTTTCTTCAGCCTTCAGGCAACAGAAAAAGTCTCAACACTGTTCCATGAATATGTGTGTATCTTTATAAAACTTGTCTCATTTTCTGTGCTATGTGTTTTCCTAATATTTAGAAAAAGATTAAAATTTATTTTTCAATTACAGTTGACATACAATATTAGTTTCAGAAGTACAACATAGTGATTAGATGTTTATATACCTTATGAAGTGTTCACCCCAATTAACCTTGTACTCATCTGACACCATACATAGTTATTACAATGTTGCCTATATTCCCTATGCTGTACTTTATATCCCCATGACTTTAACTAGCAATTTGTACTTTTTAATCTCTTTCACTGTTTTCACTCATCCCAACTCCCTTCTATCTGGCGAACATCAATTTGTTCTCTGTGTGAGTTTGTTTCTGTTTCGTGTGTTTGTTTATCTTGTTTTTAAGATTCCACATATAAGTGAGATCATATAGTATTTGTCTTTGTCTGACTTATTTCACTTAGCATAATACCCTCTAGGTCTATCCATATCGCAAATGGTAAGATTTCATTGTTTTCCATGGCTGAGTAATATTCCATTGTATAAATGTACTACACCTTTATTCATTCATCTACAGATGGACACTTAGGTTGCTTCCATATCTTGGCTATTGTAAATAATGCTGCAGTGATCATAGAGCATAGATCTTTTCAAATTAGTGTTTTGGATTCCTTTGGCAAAACACCCAGGAGTGGAATTGCTGGGTCATATAATAGTTCTATTTTTAAATTTTTGAGGAAACCCCATACTGTTTTCCATAGTGGCTGCACCCATTTACAATCCCACCAGCAGTGTACAAGGGTTCCCTTTTTTCTACACCCTTGCCAACAGTTTCTTGATTTACTGATGCTAATCCAACTACAGATCATAGAAAAATCTCAGTTTTTACACCATCTTTAAGAAGCACTTAAAGCACATTCAATGCTGAAAGCATCATAAAATGTAGGTTTAAAACAGTCTGCCGTCAGTCTTAGAGAAGTTAAATAGGTCCTTTGTTGACACAAATATTCACTTGTTTTGAGAGCATTTTCTTAGTAGAAAGTAGACATTTTATACTCTAGTATGTCTTAGTACATTTTTCTCAAACTTGGTCAAATAAAAATATGGCATGTAAAGTAATAAACAGATTAAATAGAAACCATCAACAAATAAGAGTTTATAGTTTACCTTGAATATCCTGATCAGTTGTTACTACTAAAAGTGTCCTAAACACTTACAGAACAAGAAACAAAGAATGGAAAACGAAATTTTAAAACGTGAAAACTAGAAAAATATTTTAAGATCTTTTTAAGAACTGTGGAAATGAACACCTAATAAAAGGAGTTGGATAAGAAAAATAATTTCTGTCCAGTCTTAATTCATGAAGCAATAATTTGTATAACTGCATAATAAATGAAGGATTATAATCAGAATACAATATTAACATTCTAATTAAATCTATGCAGGAATTTAATATTTTTTAAATTGCCCTTTGACAAGTGCTCTTTTGATTTAAAAAAAAATTACTCAGCATTTATTAGATACTGACTGGGAGGCCTTGAATTCCAGGTAAAGAGTAAAGAGTTTAGACTTCAGTAATAGACTATGTAAAGAAAAACAGTGAAAGGTTTTTGGTAAGGGTGAAGGAGAAACAAGGAGTTGACATTGTTCTAGAGTGATCTGGCAGTAACTGACTGATGGGGTGGGGGGAAGGGAGGAATTACAGAGAGAGAAGGAGCTTGCATTATTTATTTATTTATTTATTTATTTATTTAAACTTTATTGGGGAACAGTGTGTTTTTCCAGGACCCATCAGCTCTAAGTGAAGTCATTGTTTTTAGTTGAGGGCGCAGCTGAGCTCCAAGTCAAGTTGTTGTCTTCAACCTAGTTGTGCAGGGTGCAGCTCACTGGCTTATGTGGGAATTGAACTGGCAACCTTGGTGTTAACATTGTGGACTGGTGACACAGATTTGCATCTATATATTTAAATGCCCTGTCCTCAATTTGTTAAGAGCCTGTGCTCTAACTTCCTGAGCTAACTGGCCACCCTGCAAAGGAGCTTTTAGAAAGGAAGAGATTGAAATAGTGACTAAGAGAGAGGATACTTGAGAGAGGAAGGTCCCAGAAAAAAAGGTGAGATAGTAACAAAAGCCTGAGATAGAAAAGTTGTGACAATCATCCAATGTGCCAATGAATGATGGAATCAATGAATAAATCAGAGGTTAAAGATGGGGAGATTTAGAGATAGGACGGGTGGTAGTGACAGAATTTAAATCTGTTCATCATGTTAGCTTCAATATAAAAAAAAAATTAGAGTTGGGCATCTGTGGTGAGGGGAGAGTGGATGAGACTGAAATGGCCCACCATGGCAGTTAGACTGGGTAGGGGAGAAATGGAAGACAGAAAAATGTTCTAGGCTGTGACACTAGGAAGGGGTGGATGGGTCAGAGATTACTGATGAAGGGAAGGTGTGGTACCAGAGAATTTGAGAATTTACTACAAGGAATGTTGGGGGCAGAGACAAAACATCTAGTGCGAAACATCCTGTATCAGGTGGACCTGGGGCACGTGGATCCCCTGATTCCTCACTTAGCGCCATGAACTTGGCAGTCACTAGTCTCTGACCCTCAGCCTGTTTCTTCATCTGTAGAATTATGACACTGCCCACTTTATAATATCGTCGAATGAATGAGATTTTATACACCCTGTCCCCCATCTACCCCTACCTGTGATATATATATATATATATATATATATATATATATATATATATATATATATATATATATATATATATATATAAAGTGTTCAATAAATAGTTGTGGCTAATTTTCAGAATTGTTTTGTGGTTTTTCAGTTTGAGAGGTTGGCAGGCATCCAGACCAAGAGATCAGATTCTAATCTGAAGCCGCTAAAGAGCTAGCCTTGTAGCTACAGATGGTAAGAGGGTGTAGTTTCCTGGGTTTTATTAACAATAGGTCGATGACTCTTACTCTATTAAATAGGGCTAAAAGGTTAACAAGTTCAGCTATTTTTATTAATGTGAACTTTAATAAAACCATGTGGGAGATGAAGTTTTTTACAAAGCTGTATTGAAAAACAACCAATTGTTCCAGATTTAGTTAGGTTAAACCCCCAACTAAAAATAAACCTAATTATAACAGCAACAATAATAATTAAAACAAAACTTGCTACTAAAGATTCTGGAGCCCCAATCCTTATACAATAGAATTTCACTGTAGGAAAATAAAATGCTTTAAGAATAATAATGGGATTTGACCAATTGTTGCTGTTGAAGGCCTCAAATAAATGCAATTGGAAACACAAGCCCAGACACAGGCAGATGTACTTTTAATAACTTAATAACTGGAAAGTGAGCGCTCAATACTGTAGCCTTTGTGTGGGAGAAAGCATTCTTCACACAGTGATTTTTATTTAGCTGTGTACAGTATGTTAAGATAACGTATGCTATTATTTGACATGGAGTGTTAGACTTTAACACTGCATACGGTGACTCCTCCAGCCTGTATGGTGAAGAAGCTTCCATCTGTTAGGAAAGCTGAGGTACCTACATATTCTTCCCTCACAAAATGGATTTGACATTTAAATTGAAGTTGATCTTGTGTGCTGGTAGGTATGCCTGAAGAGATCTTTGAGACTCACACATCCCCTTGGCACTTAGCAATGCAAGAGGAGGAAAGCGTTCCTCAAACCAAGGCAAATCCAAGCACGGGCAACCTTTAGCCTAGTTTCTTACAAAAGCTTATAGATCGGTATTTTTTCATGCTTCACCACCAGGAGTTGGGAAACTATGCCTGTGGGCCAGATTCTGTCTGTGCTTCCTGTTTTTTGTAAATAAAGTTTTATTGGAACACAAACATGACCATTTATTATTGTCTATGGCTGCTTTGGTGCTACAACGGCAGAGTTGAATAGTTATAACGGGCCATGTGGCCTGTATGGCTTAAAATACCTACTATCTGGGCCTTTACAGAAAAGGTTTGCATGGTACTGGTAAGAAGTATTGAATGCGACCGGCAAGCGTGAGGGGACAGTCTGACAACAGGTGTCTTTCCAGTGACCCGGTGACCAGGCACATGCAAGGTACTGGGTGAGTGCCTAATGCATTTGTTTGTCCACTGAATCCCAAGGATTTGCTTTGCCTGTTGGGCAAAAAGAATGGACTCCTTTAAAAGCAGCTTAACCATGTTCAAAGCTGTCAAAGGTAGCGAGTGACCTTTTCATCAGATTTGCCCAGAAATGGAAATGCCCTAGCCATATTTTGTTTTTAATATGAATAATCAAAACAAGTTATAAATAATTTTGCTTTTCACATGGTCTGACTGCTCTTACTATTAAATGGATTGTTGGAATTTTCACTTTGTAACACTAGCTGGAGGCCTTGGAATCAGCTGAGAAACCAGATGCTCCACCCCGTTTTTCATGTCAGCCACTGTTTCTCCTGTGCCCTCTATGTTGTGAGAGGGTCGCCAAGTGCAGGGAGCCCCAGTGAGCTCTCAACTCGTTTTACTTGTCAGACAATCACTTCTCCCCTCTGTACTCCCGGCTTTGTGATAAACAGGATTGGCAATCCACTGACGGTAACTAAGAGCAGGGGACTTGGCCCAGCCTAGAGTGTCCCTGCACGGTTTCTAGACAGATGTGAAGTCACCATGCTGAAGGGGAGGTCTCTGCAGGGTTCTGTGGATAAGCTGCAGTGGCAAATACTCATGTCAAGGTCACTGATCCTCTTCAAAGAGGTCTTAGGGGAAGGAAATAGCAACAGGCAGCTATGGGGGTGAAATAAGACACTTGGGTTTGACTCTCAAAATTACGTTTAATGAAGAAATCAATGGCACACACCAGGTGAGTGAGCTCTGGTCATTAGGTATTTTTCTCCATGTTGCTTTTGGTTCTTAGAAATGAAGGTAGACAAAGTGAAAATCCTTGGGTTTAAGACCCACTCCCACCACGTCCCTTCTGTGGATACATTAGTGATAAATGAGCAGCAGAAGAAGGATTATATTAGGGGAGAAAAGAGGATTGGGGTGGAAATGAGATCAGAGCCTCCTTTTGCATCTGCCAGTATTTTCTGAGCGTTCTAAACCAGACTTCTGCACAGAGGGGGCATGCACTTTATATTTGCATGCTACGTGGATTAATATAATCAATCAATATAAGACATACCGCAGTTACTTTTCTCCAGAAGTTAGGACATTTAACATTTCACAAACCCCAGAGTATTACAAAGTATTTTGTTTCTTTTAACTTAGCCCAGACACAGGAAGCCAGACTGCATTTTAGGTGCTGAAAGAACTATTTGTTTAAAATAACGTCAAGTGATTGAGCGGTCATAAAAAGTATAATGAAATACCAACTTCATCTTTACGTGTACCTCTTTGCAAATGTAAGACAAAGCAGAGTTTTATAATCTTTTAATAACTCGTGTAACCACTGGTTTTGGTGTATCTCAAAGGTGGAATTCTTTTAAATTATAAAGGATTTTGTGTGCTTGAAATCCTAGAGAAAGAAAGAAATACCAAGTTTAAATATAATGTATTAATTCATAATTAAAGAAATATAAATCCTGTGAGTATAAAGCTACATCCACTATAAGAATCTTAACAGGTACAAACCAGCATATATTTAATTAAATCTGTTTTATGGGGAATTAAGTAATTAAATACCAGGAGACACAGCCTTTGAAACTTGGCCTAAAGAGTAAAGAAATAGGAGTGGGAATTAGAGCCAGAGAAATCTTGTCTGCCAGGAACATGCTACTGGCCCTAGTAGTAGGTAGAGGTCAGGGGTGCTGGTAAGCATTCTCCATTGCTCAGGACAGCCCCCCACAATGAAGAATTATGTGAAATTATAAGAATTCGTTATATAAGAATGATAGTCATTTCTTACACAAATTCTTATATAAGAAATATAAGAAAATGCCAGTAGTGCCAAGGTTAAAAAACCCTGTTCCAGGGCAAAACTAGAATTGGAGACGTTAGTTCTCAGCTGATGAGAGCAACTGAGAGGCAGATAAAGAAAAAGTAAAAGGCTTTTTTTCTTCCACCTCAGCCACAAAGTGTCTCTTGCTGTTTGGTGGGATGAGATTATTTTATTCCACATTCAAGGAGTATTTTCCACAAATTGTTGGAACAGATATAGAGTTACATATTGCTTGCCTGCTGATGAAAGAATAATATGTTTTCAGCATAGTAAACTACAAAATAAAGTGACTTCTATGACAGATTCTAGAGTAGACAATTAAAAAGGGATTTGACAGAAAAAGCTCAATGGAGCAGTACATGGGTCTTCAATATTAATGTCCATAAGAATTACCTAAGTGTTTAAAATACTGAGGTCCATGCCCCCACCCCACTCTAGTAAAAGGGAACCTATGAGAATCCTGCCATACAGCACAAGGAATTCAGGGAGCCAGTGTTTCATTTCTCAAGAAAGGGCTCAGGCTCCCATGGGACACCTCACTACCTCCACACACACTGTAGTCCAGAAAAATAATCTATGAGGTTGACTGTTCATCCAAAAAGCTACACAACCTGAGCAGTGATGGTATTTATTGCTTCACTGTAGTGTTTACGAATGCAAAAGTACACCACGGTCCAAAGGTCTAAATTAGGTTCCCTTAACCGTCTGAGTTAGATAAATAGTTGTATCCGTTCAAGGATTTCTGAGACCCTCCTTCACCAATAGTAGATGATATTCCACATCCCGAAAATTTCTAAGTGCTCTGAATAACCAAAGGATGGTCCTGGAACCACAGACCTGTGGAAGCGATCTGCTTGGGCAAGCTGACAAAAGTCAAGGTCCCTGGCTCCCGGCTTGACCTCTGTAACCCCGTGAGAGCTTGTGTCTTAATGTCCTCATCTATAAGATGGAGCTGATAATGCTGGGCCTAATGACACTAAGAGGCTGACTAATCATAGAAAATATGAGAAAAAATAATCGTATGGTCAAGCCTCCTTTCTCTACAAATGCAGCCAACTGCATCATGCCATCCCAGACAGCGGAGGGAAGATAACATGTATTTAGCTCCGTCTAAAGACAGGCGGTAGACACTATAGTACAAAGTATATTAAAAGTGAAAATCCATCACTTCCACACAGTTACTTCATTTCCTTGCCCTATTTCCTAAACACATCCATTCTATAAACATGCTTTAAAAATACTCACATTTTCACTCGTAGTATCTTTAGATGCAGAACTACTCTTCCTGTTTGTGGAATATAAAAGACAATATTTACTACATTATCACTTCCAATTCTGAAATACAAATACTCCTTTACCCAATGTTCCCTCCATAAATTTTCTCAGCAGGAAGATGAACATTTATCTCAGCCAGGTATAAAAAAGCCAGCAATCCTAACTGAATGTCTTATATTTACAGACAATGTTCACTGAGAAAGCCATTCAACGAAATACCAGTGCACATGAAGTCCTGTGTATCTGATTGTAGCCTAGGGCTAGCATATTAGATTTTTGTCAAATATGCAAAACAGATGTACGAACTTTTAATTTATCAATTTAGTAACATTTAACATTTTGAAAGCTTGCAATTATAATCTCAAATTTCACTTTTTCCATGGGAAAAAAGTTTTATGTGGTGACTAAGGTTCTGGTCATCTGTTATGGGCTGAATTGTGTCCTCCCCTTCCCCCAAATTCAAATGTTGAAGTTCCAACCCCCAGTACCTCAGAATATGACTGTATTTGGAGACAGGATCTTTAAAGAGGTAATTAAATTAAAATGAGGTCATTAGGGTGGATGTAATCCAATACGACTGGTGTGCTTCTAAGAAGAAATTGAGACACAAACACGGACAAGAGGGAAGAAGAAATGCAGACAGCAAGAAGACCATCTATCAGCCAAGGAAAGAGGTCTGGACAGATATTTTCCTCATACCCCTCAAAAGGAACCATTACTGCCGACAGCTTGACCCTGGACTTCTAGCCTCTAGAACTCAGAAAATAAACTTCTGTTTCTTAAGCCACCTGGTCTATGGCACTTTGTGATGGCAGCCTAGCAAACTGATACAACACCCAATTCATTGTCCAACATATTTTGAGGGCCATGGGTTTGATAAATGGGAGATGTGTGCAGGAATAAAGATACTGCCCCCCCCCCAGATTGCTGCCTGGGTTCACAGAGACACTGTGAATGAAGGGAATAAGGGCCACCCTCACCACAGCAATGCCAGCCTTTTCCCATATATGAGATGATGCCTCTCCTGTGCTCAAAACTCTCCAATTATTGGGCTGTCAGAAAAGTCATGACGTATTTTTTCTGGTTTTCGTTGCAAAAATGCGTCATGACTTTTCCGACAACCCAATACGTTCCATCTTAAAGTGGGAATCCTCACAATAGCCTGGGGCAGGAAGGGGGTGGAGGCTATACCATCAGGCTACCCTGCTTTTCTGACCTCACCCTCTTGGCTACTGCTAGTCCTGATAACTTGGATCATCCTAGACTTGTACTGAGATATCAGGAAGCTCACAGACCAGCATTGAGCAGCAAGTCTGGGGACAGGAAACCAATGGCAGCTAAGTCTTCAAAGGACTTGGGAGAAGACAAAGTATCTGAAGCCATAGCAGCTGAGAATAGAAAGGAGTGCCCACAAACTCAGTGGGGTCTGCCAATTCCATACATACAAGGACAGTCACAAATCGAGTGCACATAACCTGGGGACTTTGGTGATCTCATCTAGATCTCATGCATCAATGACTCCCAAATCCTTACTCCAGATTCATATATTCAGTTGCTTACTGATTATCTCTACGTACTTGGAAGTACGATAGGCGATTCAGATATTAAAATTCCCAAACACTCCAGACCTCTCCACCTATCCCCACCACCACTCTCAAACTTGCTTCTCCTCAAATCTTGTGCACTTAGTAAAAGGTAAATCCTTCTCATGGCTTTGGAGCGATCCTTGATTTCTCTCTTTTTCAGTCAATCAGCAAGTTGTTAAAAACATACCCGGAATCCTATTACTGAGCATCTCCAATAGCACCGCTTTGGAACCAGCTGCTGTTTTTCTCGTCTTAGATTATTGACTGGTCTCCTCACTGGTTTCCCTGCTTTCTCTACGCTTTGTCACCTTACAGTTTATTCTCAACAGAGCAGCCAGTCTGAGCTTCTAGAATTAAGTGAGATGAGCCACTCCTCAGCTCAAAACCCTCCAATGACTTCCCCTCTTACTCAGAACCAAAGCCAAACTCCTCACAGCTGCCTAGAAAGGGCTCCGTATAATCTGGCCCCTGCGGCTTCTGTGCACTCATCTCCTCTTCTGTTGTGTCACTGTCCCAGCCTCACTGGTCCCCTTGACGCTGCTCAGATACTCCAGACATGCCTGGCCTTGAGGTCTTCCCAGTTTCTCTCTCCCCTCAGCTTGAATGCTCTTCTCATGGACTTCTGCGTGACTTGCTCCCTCGGCTCCTTCTCAAACATCACCTCCTCAGTGAGGCCCTTCCTAGGCACGCCATTCACAAGGACAACCCCCACTCCTCCCCCAGGCATTCTCTCTTCTCTAACCTGCTTTCTTCTTCTCCATGATGCTTCTCACAATCTGACACCCTGTGGAGCTTACACATTTGTTTACCTTCCCGTCTTTCTCTACTAGAATGTAAGCTCCATAAAGCAGAAGGGTTTTCGACCTGTTTTGTTTCCTGCTGTATCGCCAGTCCCTAGGACAGTGTTGGGCACAGAATCGGTATTTAATTAAATGTAAAAATCACTGTTAAGGAAAATTTTATTTGAAAATTTTCAATTGAGCAAGTTACAGTAAATATTTTTTTTTAAGTAGTACTGTGGAAATGCCTAGGATCAAATTAATGACTGTATTTCTCCTCCAGGTAATTAAACAGCATTGACAAGTAGGCAGGCATGAGGTGGGATGTACTTGTTGATGAACTTGAGTCACCTTCCATAGGATTAAAAACCTTCACAAATAACGCAGCTTCCCACTTTGTTTTTTTTTTTTTTTTAAGCTGAGCCATCCTGCCACCTGTTGGCAGCTCAGTGGCTGCTCAGCTCGGGCCGGGAATCAAACCGCTGTTGTTCAGAGCTCAAACTCTTGAGTGAGCTCTTAACCAACTGAGCCATTCAGCTGGCCCTCCCACTTTGGACTTTACACAGATGAGTAACAGAAAATTAGTTGCTAGGGAATAAAGGCATGCATTTTAAGAAAGCATACTTACTGGAAGGACGCTTCTTCTACAAAAAAATAAGTATATATCATTAGTACAAGAGTTAATATGGTATGATAGAGATTCATACAAAAATGAGTTTAAGCTTAATTTTGTTTTCTCAATCTTGTTCTCACTAGCCAACATTTGTACCTTCTAAATCAAGGGTTGACAAATTTTTTTCTGTATAGGGTCACATGGCAAATATTTTAGGCTTTGTGGGCCAAGAAATAAAATTGAGGATATTATGTAAGTTATCATACAATAAAAGAGAAAATAAACTTCCAAAATGTTTATTGATAAAATTCAAAATATAATAATAATCAAAGTACAGGTCTACTAATTAGAATGGAATTGTTTGTGGGGGATAACATTTCTGTTAATCGGGGTTCAAAGTTTGTATTCCCTGTTATCAAACGGATTGCAAATGTTCATCTGTAAAAATCATTCTTAGCTCATGGGCCATAAAAAAGAGGTGGCAGGCGGGACGTGGTCCACGAGTTGTCGTATGCTAACCTCTGTCCAAAACGCAAGTTCAAAAAAACGTTCTCTTGGATAGATTTTCTGCCAGATGAAAACGGGAGTAACATTCTTGGCTAATGAAATACTAGTCCCCAAGTCAAATCTTTAATTCAGTATTTTAAGAAAAATTTGTTTACCAAGTCTTCAATATAAATGCTCAGATATTCTTTGCAAGTCAAGATACAGATGACAAGAACTTTGAGTGAGCCATCTTATCTCTCTGGTACTTTCACGTGTGACCAGCAGGGGGACACATCCAGATTCCATTCATAAAATTACCCTGGACTAGATTGGAGTGCTATACAAAAGAACAATTATGCATTCACAGAGCCATTATTCTTAATTATAGGGAATATCCCTAAAACCATGTTCATGGAAACATTTTATGAGATTTAATACCTAATTATAGGTATTTAGAAACCCGTTTTAAATTTAAGTTTTATTTGGTATAAAAAAATTTTAAACCTAAATTCCAAAATCAATGTTCACTGTAAAATAGTAGGTCCAAAACTTGTTCATGTCATAAATTTATTATCCCATTTACAAATAACTCCATACATTATTGCCAATGGACTTGATGGAGTTCTGCAGCTTTTGAGCTCTCAGATAATTTTAAAGACTGGGAGAAAAGACATACATTAAGACAATAAAACAGATTATTTTTAAATCTCGCTCATTTACATCAAGCCCATCACCAAGCAGGATTGGAGTGCCAAGAGGTCTTTACCTAAAGATCTAAAAATATTGTTCAGAAGGAACTCTAATATAGTAAGTATCTAGTTTGTATTGAACAATTCTCTTCTAAATACAGTTGTGCTAAATTTGACATTCAATATTAAAACATTTCACAGATTTATTTCAATAAAATTTTCTTATCATAAAACTAGAAATCAGTTTACCACTTGAGTATACAATTCCTAACTTAAAAGGATCTTAAATACATGTACTTGGACGATAAATATCCATCTATTAACGTATGGACTATCTCAGTATTACTGCCCTATGTCATTCCAGAGTTCCTCTTGCATATTCTGTGGCGTCACCTGGGATACTGGGCTGAGGAAGCTCTGCTTTTCCTCCCCGTTTGCTTCATGACTCACCTGCATGTCATCTTGGCTATTTTCTACTGCAGAAAAAGCAATGAAAAATAGTCTCCAGAGTTTGCTAGAACTTCTTAAAAGAGAAACGGTATCTCATTAAGAAAACTCTATATCCACAGGAAGTTGTCTAGCAAAGAAAGGTGAAATTCACTTACTTGAAAAGTAGCCTTTCTTTTGAGCATAGCACACACCAAAGCCACAAATGGAGATGACTAAGGCCACGATTACCACAGCTGCTATGATGCCACTTATGTTGAGATCATCTAGAATTCAAAATACACCACGTGTGAATTCATGTCAAATAGATGGACAGATGTAGTATTAAACGGAAAAAGCTCAACAAGGCTCCAGTTTGTAGCTATGCAATAAAGACGGATAGCTTCATGCTTTTGAAGCTTGTTCAACTAACTCACTTTCAGAACATGGGTCATAGTTGATTGAAAATATTAACAGAACTAAGTTTTGCAAGACTCTTAAATTTTAAAACACTGTATGGTTCAGAAACAAAATGTATGGCATTCTCTTGCATTCATTTGGAGATGTAATTATTCATTGGATTAAATATCAGATAGGAAGTGATTTTTGAAGTTCAGTGAGTTCAAGTGTTCTACTACTACCCTCCTAAATTTTATTTAAAATTCTTCTATATCATCATCTGTGTCAATTTCACAAATCATGGAAAACTCATTCGGCCCCAAAGAAAGCCCATGCCACTATTCTACAAAGCTGTCAGAAACATCTCCTTGAATTTATATGGCTTCGTGTGTGGGTCTACATATATCCCACTACATATATGTCATTAAACTGTCATTCTATTAAATTATAGATGAATTAAATCACCGAAAGCTTTTTCCTGTTGTTATTAAGTAGTCTCTCCTCTAACCTAATCAAAATGGATTTTTTGGGCCCAAGTTTGAAATCACTACATTCTTGTGAAGTTTTTATAGAGACTGATTGTTGCCCAAGAGTTAGGTTATTAATCTTCCAAGGTGAATATTTCTGCAATTGGGAACTGCATCAAAAATACTCTCATTCAAGTCCTGAATAAAATTATGAATATGACTTTGTTAGGAAAGAACGAGGTAACAGGTTATTAAATATATATATGACCTTCCTTCATACAATGCAATTTATTAGCATGCTCTGGATGTGAGATCCCACTACATGTGAATCCACGTACATATTTAATTTGGGTCACATTTCTCCATCTTCTCCACAAGGATTTCGTGAGCCACACTCTTCCATCATTTAGATACTTCCTATGCAGTGATTAACATGTACGTTAGTGCTTTTTAAAAGAGCATTTCCTCAAAGGGGTCTCAATTTTTAAAGCAAGTATTAATTAGCATCTTACTAAATAATTTGGAGAAAATATCAGGTATCATTTTCCTCAACAGTAGTTTTAGATATTTTAAAGCACTGCCTATTTTGGGAAATATATATTTTTAATATTATTTGAGTCTGCCTTTCATAAACATGTCTGGTCTGCAAATTTTTTTCCTAATCCAAGTGTGTTATTAATTTTCTCAGATACCACTGAAATATTAACTGATTTTTTTTTTCAGGAACCATGGCAGATCTTTTGAAAGGCTTAGTAATTTGACCAGAGGAAAAAACATTAACTGTTGCTTAATATAAACTCAGTTCATAATTGCTTGAGCATTGGGGGGTCAATGAGATCAGCTTTTTATTTCCTTGGATAAAAAATAGCATAGAGGGGGAAAAAATCCACAATAATCACTATCTAAGGCAAATTAAATTAGTAGCTAAATGAAACTCCTGAGAACCGAACTGTGCCTGCTATTTTCTTTGTAGTAGTCAATGAATTTGACATTTATGAAGGGTTCAACCTAAAGGCAACTTCTGACAGAAAAAAACAAAAACAAAACTGTCTTGCCCTGTAAGTGTTAAGTCATGATAACAATTTTATTTTCTTCAGTGAAATGAAAGCTAGCAGACCTGTAAGTTAGAGGTAAGGTGTTTCATCCCATTTTCCATTTACTGTGAGCTATTGCCCAAGTCACATAACCATCTTACACCTCACTCAAGAGAAAATGTTACAACATGTATGAAAACATTTTGCGTTCTTTCTTTACAAGAAAAGAAAAGCCACTATTTAAAAAAAAGCATTCTTATTGTAGCCAAAGGAAAAGGAACCGAACTGCTAAAATACCATGTGTGAGTGGGGTCTTCTTGTGGTCATTAACAAACCCATGATTTACTTCCTTTCTATACGTCAAAAAGAACTTTTTGGGGACGGTTAACAGATTCTGCTTTTGGTTACAAGTTATTAGTGATAATTCACAAAGAAAACTGAATGTGAGAGTTCATGAATTCTTATGTATTTCAAAAGATGTAAATTCCAAGGGTGTGAAACACCTAGGATCAATGATGAGCATTAAACAAATTAATTTTAACTTTTAAGCTAACTTATACACAGAAAGAGTAGATATGTAGAAATCATATTCAAATTAAAGTAGGACTGTCAGCAAAATAGAAACCATAAATTTTACTTGGTATCTATTTATTTATCGTACGCTAGGAAAAATGAATGTAGGCAGGAGATCAAAACCATGATATCACAGCTATTATTTCTTAAGATGAGGCGAAACTAGGCCTTAAAATTAAACACGACCCTTTAGAGAAAAAATAAATAGTCATAATGTAGGGAGTACCAGGTTATGGTCAAAACCATGAGGATGGTATGTGAATGAATGAAGTGAGGAAAACACTGGATGAATGCATTAATTTTTAAACAGGCTCTAATGAATTTTTCCAATAATGACTCCAAAGCAGCATTGAGAGATAGTTTCTGATGATTTAAGCAAATGCTTATGTTTGACTATAAATGTCAACACTTGAATGAATTTGGTGGGTGATATGTATCTCTGAACTTAAAAAAGACCAGAAATTCAAACTTACTTGTGGAAATTAGAATATACTATTGAATATTTTATTCTTTAGAATATCCTGAAGTCTAATAAGATTATATTTTCTTTAAAAAAATGCTAAGAGTTTAACTGCACATAGACAATACATATTACTGCACACGTGTCTCCATTCCTCTAAACACACAGGAAAAATGAGTTTCTGACCCCACAAAGCTGAGGAGAAGCTCCTGAATTCAGGGGAGCCCTCAGTATTCGCCTTGGGGGTGCAGCCCTCCTACGTGACCTTTAACCCCACTGGATACCATCTCAGCTCATCCTCCTCTATTACATAACCATTTTCAAAACACACGCTTTCACGCAAGGAAGAATTAAACCAAATTATTAAAAATAAAATGAAGAAAATAATGTTTGCTCTGAACTTGCATAATCTGAAAAGACTCTTGAGCACTGACTTTATTGGAGTCGAAGAAGCTTATTTTGTGTAATATATGGCAGCTACCATTTACAGCAACCTAGAACCATAACTATATTCAACATGTCTTTTTTGAGAGCCTACTCTGCAATAAGTCTAAGCATAGCATTTTAGGACATCAACAAAATTAACAATAACCTGATAATAAGTAAAATAGTCAACACTTCCGTAGTGCTCACAGCATGCCAGTGCTATTCTAACACTTTCAGATATTATTTTCATCCTCATAACAACCCTATAGGGTGGTATATTACTACTTCCGTTTTGGGGAGAATGAGGCACAGACGTTAAATAATTTGCCCAAGAGTATGTAGCTAGTAAGTGGCAGAGCTGGAATGCAAACCTCCAAACTGAGCTCTTGACCCTGAGTAATTTACAAGACGGTGAGCTTTTGTTTGAAAGAAGATTGCTCAGCCGAGCATCATTTCAAAACAATTATTTGAAAAATTCAACAATTTGTAAAGTACAATGCAGAATATTCTTGGCTTGTTTGGGAGATAGATTAAAAACAACATTTGCTCTTTGTAACACATTATATCAAGCTAGTCTTAAACATTCCCTCCATTTTATCCTTCTAATCACTCAGACTTTCCCTACCCCTTGCTCCTTCCAGCCCTAAATACTTGCACTATCTGATTGCAAACCATTTGTTCCTCCCAACAGTTCATGCTTACCTACTTGCATTCGTTTCCCAGGACACCTGCGATGTCCAACAGAATTACGGGCTTCGCAGGAATATTCTCCACTGTCCAGTTTTGAAACGGTGTTAAATTTCTATTTCGGTAAGAAAAAAAGAAATGCATATTTTAAACAATAAATCGAAAAGTAGATTCCTAAAATAAGCATGTCCCTTGAATTTTAGTATTAAGTTGGTCTTTCCTTTTTAATGAGTTAAAACTTTATGTCTTTACTATGAATGTAAAAATCTTCCATGCCTTCAAAGCGTCAACAGGTAAGTCTCCTATTTAATTTGACAGAGAAAGACTTACAAGAAGTGTTTTTTGTGTGTGTGACACTGTGAAAATAATACAGTCAGAAAGGCAGTGGGCATTTTTTAAAGTTTATAGCATATTGTAGTGTTAATTATTTTAGGTATTTCTAATTCTCCTAAAAAACGCCATCTATAAGTGAAGGCCTTCTTGGCCTAAAAAGGCTGATCCACTTTCCTAAGTCATAAGTGAGTTCACTGTAGCAGCAAACATTAACACTTCTCCCAAAGAACTAGAGTTACTACCAGGAAATTAGGTAGTGCCTAGGAAAACCATAATCAATGTAGTTCATAAGATTATAAATTCTATCGGTTGTAAAATTTTTGAAAATTCTGAAAACATAAAGTCCAACCCTTGTTCCTTCCACTCCCTGCTGAAAGGTAAGCAACTGAAAGGTAAGGCTTTAGTACAATAGGCTTCATACTTGTTATTAGTAGTTTTAACCCCTTGGGGAATTTCTAGAAGGAAGGAAAGAAGGAAGGGAAGGATGGAGGGATGGAGGGAGGGAGGGAAAGAGGAAGGGAAGGAAGGGAAGTAGGGAGGAAGGGAGAGAGGAAGGGAGGAAAAGAGAAAGGGAGGAAGGGATGAAGATAGGGATGGGGCTAGAAATCCATGAAAGAAGAAAGAAAAGAAACCGAAAGGCAGGCAGACAGACAGGAAGATAGGAAGGAGGGAAGGCAGGAAAACAGGACAGAAGAGAGAGACAGAGGGAAAGGCAGAGGAAGGGAGGGAGGGAAGAAGGGGATGAATGCAGTGGGTGCTGACACGTTAAAGGACCCTGTCAGGACCAGCATGGAGGGTAGGAGGCGTGCTGAGAACCCTTCTTTCAGTAGCCCCCTGTCCCACCACCACAGTGGTCAGTGCTGATGCCACCCATGAGAGCCAGAACCTCTAAGGAGCACCTCCCCACTGTCTTTGATCCTCATGCAAGAAGTGTTCCTAAAACTAGGCAAGGTTTTGATTTATGAACTCCTTTTCCTCGCTCCGTTTCTCTACCCACTACCCACATACTTCTCCTTTCTGTATACTTCACCATAGTGGGATTCAAACTCCAAAACAGACTCCTCTTAAATTACGCACCATGAGTTCAAGGCCAAAATTACGTGTAAACAATATGTTAGACTAAAACCAACAGTGATCTTCCAGCACATCATAACAGGTAATTAAAAGGATGTCATTGTCAACTATACACTGGAGCCTTTGTCCGTTGCTCATTTCTTAGAAAATATCCCACCCTAGTTCTGCCCTGTGAATCCCTTTGACATCACAAGATACTTCAAAGGTTGAGGCTGAGGAAGGTGAATCTATATCGTTTCTGACTTGCCTTTGGCCTCTTATCACCTGCTCAGAGAAAACATAAATTTGAAAAGTAAATATAGCAAAGTGTGACAGCAGGTTTTCTGCCCAATTACTCAGTGTAAACTCATTCGGACCTGCTGACAGAGCCCGCTGACACCGAGAGGCCAGAGCGTGCATTCCTCAGGGAGCAGTCACTTCCATCCATGTGCTTTCTTATTTAACCGCTTAGTCAATATGCCTTGTTATTTACCAGGGATCTAATTTTTTAAATGTTATTATGTGCCTGTAGACTGAAGGAATGAAAGGAAACATTATACCTTCCTTTGCAAATTCATTAAAATTATTATTATTAACATGCCTTTAAGATTTTTTGATGATGTTTGTAGTGATTCAGTATTACTGGAAATCAGACATTTTTAAACTGACATGTTATATTATTTGGCACAACAACAAAAAGGCTTCAAGCTTAATTAATGGTCTTTATTTTTATTTTTTTTACTTCCACCTTGACCTGGAAAACCCAGAGACAAAAAAGTAAAAATACTTATATTTTTAAAGTCATTAACTTTAAAGAGCTTATTTATAGTTTTCTTTTTCTTTTTCTTTTTTTTTTTTTAAGATTTTTATTGGGGAATTGGGGGATGGGAACAGCCCTAGGGAATTGGAGGAAGTGGAACAGACAAGTTGCTGTCCTTTTTTTCTTCAGTCTAGTTGTGGAGGATGTT